>NC_087079.1:77585-239427 GCF_026151205.1 Bolinopsis microptera | reverse complement strand
CTTTTGTTATTTAACTTCATTTACTTTATATCTTTTTCAATACCACCAGTTTATAATGTTAGAGGAAGTGAACGAAAAGCTAGTATCCCACTTGTAGATGGGCTTCTTGGCATATTATGATAGAATTATGAAACCTTCTGCCTGAATTTTTAAATTCTGAGACCTTTCAGAAATTTACCCGTTTGTATTGGTCCGCTGTTCAAGGTCTCAAGGAGTATGAGAGATTTGACTTACATATTATTTGGATCATCTAGAACACTTTTATTCCTGGATAGCACGTCACGTATCCGTACACATTATTTAACGGAGATACTATTTAAAGGAGATACTATTGAAGGAAGAATGGACATTATTTAACATTTACCGAATGCTGGTTGAATTCTAGTCTAGAGTTTTATTCTTGACATTTTAACGCTCCGAATTTATCCGTTTCGCGACGTTTAAAGTTTTATTTACGTGTCCATCAGTGGAGATATATTCATAATGTGTCAAGCAAGTTGTGCTAGATATCCGTGAACCAATGGACTATTCTTTGATATATATCATGAGATCCACGCATTCATAATACACATCACACATATATGATATATATCATATAATATATATTATATCGGTACATTTTCACGTGCAAGATAGGACACCTTACAGGATCTATAATTTCCAGATATATTCACATTGATTACACTCCCACATATTATATTGATGATATATTTATATGAGTATTGAGGACGGGTAGTTGGAGGTGGACTAGTCTAGGCTGCTAGTGGAGCAGTTAAATGGGGACTATTAGACCGAGGTGGGTTGCGTGACTTCATTTGACGCTCGGCATATAATATATTTCACTGTATAACTATTAATAGAACTATATAACCATAAATATACCTGTCAGTCTATGATTTTTACTGTCCATCTAGTCTTCTAGTTTCGATTTCAGTTTCACTCTATATATTCTAGTTTCACTTTCACTCTTGTATTTCCAGGAGGTTGTAGAGCTAGACGGCAAGGTTACCAAGGTGACGGACAGTATAGAGACTCTTCAGGAGATAATACACGGTCTGAAGGTAGAACTGGAACAGCTGAAGAGGGATCACTGCGCTATCATGCAGTATCTTCTACACCTTCCGGTATGAGCTGACTAGTACTGCTAACTTTCTCATTAGACGATAAAACGTTCAGTTTAAGTTTCAAATGTTTTAATGCTACGGCAGTGTGAGACAGTTTAAACCATTCATGATTCATTTTTTACCATTTTTTACAGCTGAGATATTTTTCATTCATCTCAATAACCACTGACCATTTCAGCAGTCTGCGACGCAAAAGCTGAATAGTTTCAGTTACTCGACACCAGGCTCCCAGAAGTTGCGGTCTTCAGTTCACCCTTACTGTTCTACTGCCTCCATGGAGAACTCCCCTGATGAGGTGAAATTAACGCACTTTACCGCATTTTTATCACCACACTTTTTTATTTCCACATTTGCACAAAAGAAGTTTGAATTGTATACAGCTTAACTGCTCTATCCACCAAAACCAATCTCGGATTTGTCATTTCAAATGTCAAGAGTAAATTGCTTTTTGAAGGCGGCACTGCCTTATAACCCATGAGATGCAATCCTCTTAGTCTTACAGCTTAAAAAAAGAATTCACATAAATTCCCGTTTATCTTTTTTGAGATTTTTCTTCCCCATATACATGTATATTGCGATTTCTAAGATTGTTTATCATTTTTAAGATTGTTTATCATGTGAAGCACGGTGGCCATTGCTAATTTTAAATATTTCAAACTGGTATTCAAGTTATGTAATATGTAGTTGTGATTGTGAATTGGGTATTAAAGCGTTATTCTTGCCGTTGTGGTGTCAAGCGATATTAATCCTCCCCTTGGTTAACGAGTCAGAATGAACGATTTACAATTGAGTCTACATATTGGAAGGATCAACTTAAAGGTGTCCTAATTCTGCAGTGGGGAAAGGATAGTCTATCCCTCGACCTTGTATCCTTTGACGTTGAAGAATGCGATCTGTAGAGTGATGTTTAAGATGTGGTTTAAGGATTCGTTGGGAGCTTAATGGTGGAATAAACATCTGTAAGATGAAAAGACATAAACACCGGTTTTAAATAGTTAGATTGTTTAGCAAGAGCTTAGAGCCGTATTATAGTTAGCTGATGCCGAGGAGTTGACTCGAACACCAGTATTTATTATTTTAATTAGGTTTAAAGTAAAACCCCGGCCTTCAAATTACTTCATTTGGCGATCTTATACTTTATGAACCGGACTCCGGAGCTAAGATCATGATCATATTTCATACAAACTTTACAAATGCGTCATTAGACTAACGACTTCCGGACTTCCTGTAGCAGGAGATGTGTTAACATGTGTTAACATGTGTTAACATGGTAGATAAGCCTTCGTAAAGTTCATTCGTAAAGTTCATTCCAACTCATGATAATAAACATATCTGTCATCCACTTTTAAAAGTTAGTTTTATCAGTTTATATAAAATCTATGGTTTTATCAAATAAACACGACTATTTAATTATAAATGGTTCCAATTAGAAAGTTTGGTAGCTGACGTACGATATTTCAGTTGGTGAACGCTATAGCTTTAGCAATCCAGAACCGAGGAGGGGGTGGGCCTCATCAGTCCCTCCTAGACGGCAACCGTACGGAGAAGTGCCCTACTGGGATCGCTACCAAGGGAACTGAATTCGACGATATTAGTAAGTTTTATCACATTTACATCAGTCTTCAGCCCACCTGTCTTGGCTAATAGTGTACATGTGCAAGCTCGGGCTGGGCAATAGAATCTTTGTAATGATCCGTGATCTCAAGTACCTATTGAGTGAAGGAATTGAAGGTGTGGTCGGTGATTGACGTTATATTACTCTGTAGCAAAGTGATTTCTGACGTGCTATTTGCGTTCAGCTATACCCGGGTTATCAATTTTTTTCTGGTTTATTCAAAGATTTTACCTTGAATTACTTCATACCAAAAATCATGACGTATTCGGTCACAAAGACTTAGTTAGGTAGATGCACTGCACTTAGGAAGCTAACTTCAAAGATTTTCTATAAATCCTTTAGTTCAATATGAAAAGTTTCTTAGGTTACTTATATTTAATTGAATAATATCTCACAGATACTAATACGCGCCCAACTGTTTGACACAAGACCTGCAGTTGCAGCCGCTCAATATTTTACTAGTTAGAAAACGAAACTCGAAAGCCTTAGCTTTGATTTGGGAAATCTCCGCTTTCGACGCCACCTTATTTGCCACATCTAATGAATCGCAAATTTATAAAAGTAAACCTAGCCGTCTATGTTCATGTTTCTGATTCTTATCATACCAAATTAGGAGATGAGTTTGAGGCGACATTACGACGCGACAGTATACACTTATCGTATAACCATGATTAGAGACCGCGGCGGTTTAGTTAAGTCGTAAGAATCCGCAAATCTTATATCTTATCAGATCGACATAAAGTCACTGGTTTAAGGAATATGATTGCTGTTTTACGTGGTATTTTACTGCCCCGACGTTATATTTCGATCACAAGAGGTCCAGGGCCGGGGTAAATAGTGGTAAAAATATCGGACCCAAGAGTGGCCCAACGCACAGAAGCTCCACAGAATATAGAAACTGTGTTCAAGAGTAAACTTGCCCTTAATAACTCTTGGGATAACCATTTCCTGTCATCCCAATATTCATCTACAATTTTTATCGATACTAACTACTAAGTCCTAACTAGATTTTAACTTTTTAATTTCATATATAAATATTGGTGCAATGTGTTCATTTAGGCAGAACTTGTAAGTATTACATAACTACATAACTTCTATACCAAATATTTCATTACCAAAAGCTGTTGAGCATAAATTAAAGATGCGACACGGACATCTTTAATCTTTAATACAGAACTGAAAATAATTATCATGATTAGATTTTATGATTGAGAAGCTGTACCGTAAATTGCTCGCAGAAATAGTCCATCTTTCCGAGTCCGAACCGGCGAACCTGGCAAGTGTTCCTGCGTATTATAACTACAAGTACTTACATTTCTTTTGCAATCACTTACCAGCCACCTAGGTTCCAGACTCCAGACTCTCATATCTGGTCTGTTGAAACTATATAAGTCACCGATCAGTCACTAATCAGTCACTATTTCAGTGCATTTCGGGGACGACATCTCAATTGCCAAGTCACAGTTGTACAGCATCATCACCAAGGCGAGGAACTGCGCTCACCCTCAAACAAAGCTCATCACCATGCTGGTTAAGAACCTGATCCCAGATTACGAGGGGAAGAGTTACACTCGCCTGGATCCTAGTCACACCAACATCCTGCGGAGTAAGTTGCTTGCGGAGTGAGCTGTTCAATCAATGAATGCACAAAGTAATCTGCTAGATCATGCTCCTTGAATAATTATTCCTTTTTCATACTGTAGCAAATTCGCCAAAATTGAAGTGAGCTTTCATGTACAACGAAACGGAAAGTTTCTAATTATTGAAATCGCAATTGCGTTCTCGGCGTATTAGATTGGGACTAGATTATAAAAACGCGATTAGCGGAAGAGAAGATAGGACTCTTTTTACAGCTCAACTGTACTTTTTTATTCACAATCCTCGATGTAAATATGTATCATGGATTATTTTACTAATTCAGATAACTGTTCAGGTTTATATTTCACTGTATTCCCGGTGGATGTTGATGACAATGTTGTAGATGACGATATGCGGGAGAGAATTAAGACACGTATTGAGGAGGAGATATGGCAGAAGCTCAAGGTTTGTCAATTTGCCGCTCTTTAATATCAGTCTGATGCAAGTTTAAAGTCGCTCAATGCCATGCCAGTTTAATGTGCTTTTAACACCTTTTATGCATATACAGTACAATATTCAGCTGATATATATATATAGTTTAATTGCTCAGTTTCAAGCTAGATAAGTATATAATATTCTTAGTTAAATTACTCAACTTCCATCCACCATATTAACCCAGGTAACAATAACGGATTGTTGTCGTAAAGCAAAGCCGAAGCCAGCAGTGCCAGCAAGTACCACCTACTACCCCACCCACGTACCTCTCCCCACCATCTCCGCCTCCGGGAGCCGGAGTCTTTCTCCCAACCTCACTCAGGCTATAAACTCTCACATCTTCAGGTAATTATATCCTGGTTATAATATCTTCATGTAGACTTTGCTCTTGTTGCGTTTTACCTGCACAAGTGCACATATTTAACACTTTAACAGAGATGTCAGGGTTAAGTTAAGAACAAAGTTAAAGTTTTAGACGTAAGTCTTCAGGACCTCTCCCAAGTCCTAACATACTAACTTACCTCGTGACCTCCCGTCCTGTCGAGACTGCTTGACATGACTCTAATAATACCAACAATTTAACTAACAGATGATATCATTTCAGCACACTGTCTCACCAGTCGTTCAATGCTGCCACAACCCTCGCCATGTCCAACCCCTCTGCTCTATCCATGGTTAACACCATCAAAACAGAGGGCAACCACCATTAGCACGTGTCTCACCTGATGTCCTTATTTGGTCATCCTCAGTGCGGTGTTGAACACAGAGTTGTACAACCCTGCTGCTGATTTTCTCAACTCACCGCTCCCCGATACAATCACGTGACCTTTGTTTCCCCCGCATGACGTCATTACAGACATCATGAACTTATCTTGATGACGTCATCATGACACGTGACGTCATTAATATGATGTTGTTTTGCCCGTCAAATAACCCGAAGGAATGAACGCAGGAATAAAAAGTAAACGGACTGGTGCCGGTTAGTTGCTGGTTCATTGCTGTGTTGTAGGGGAGATCAGACTTGAAAATCACTGCTGGGACAGCTGTCCCCAGTATCCGATAGGTGGGTTGGTTTTGGGTTTATCCGTAGGTCTAGATTTGGAAAATTAAACTCGGCTGATCGGCAGATGGGAACCAATCATCGATTTTTTAATCGTGTGACGTCATTTCTCCGCGTGACGTCATCAAATCTATTTTTCGTATGTATGGTTACCTACTGATTTTCAGATTATACACATCTTATTTCCGATCAGCCGGTGTGAATGAAGTCTCAGTGTGTATTATATGTGGCATAATTCTCATAAATTATGCAGATGATGGAGAGTATCACAATTAGTAATTCTCAGCCAATTACTTAATTAGTAATTCTCAGCCAATTACTTAATTAGTAATTCTCAGCCAATTACTCGATTACTCTTTTCTTATAATTCAGTGTCTCTCTAAATATACGTGTGCTCTATTGTTAATTATGTTTTTACTATTTTGATAGTGCTTAAAACTAGTTTATACTCGACACTAAACTCTGCTAAACCTTAATGTTAAGTGTTTCTGATGTAAAAGGGGGCTGCGCTAAGAATTATCCTTTACGAGGTGCAATTAATCTACTAATTACGTAACTATAGATTAGGTTAGGTTTGTTTTGGACTAAAATAATTAAAATATATCTTCTAAAATATCTTAAATAATTTTTTTTCTTGTTTCTAGGTAACTGTTAAAATGAAGACAGTGTTTTAGTTTGTAAAAATTATACGATCCTGTTTTCAAACGCTTGCTCGAGAAGCGGGATTCTTGTTAATAAGATTAATGATTGTATTTCAATAAATTCTTGATAATATAATATATTTTGAAAAATTGTGTTTAAGTAAAATTGTCAGAATTTGAGCGTTGTGAATTGTCAGAATTATAAATTATTTATTGTTTAATTTATGTGTATCTCGCAAAATTATTGATTGTATTATAGATTTCGATGGAGTATATATAATCCGATATTGCTATTATATTTTTGATAGACTTTAAAATAACCAATTTATTAGGTGGGAAGGCGTATACAGTCCCTTCAAAGCATTTCAAATTTTCCTACTCAACATTGTTTGATAGGAAAAATAAACCGAACAACGCGATATTTTCCGTGCAACAAAAATGTACTAAATTTTGTCAGGGACTGTAAAATCCTACTTCAGTTATCTCAAACTGCAAATATATTTGCAAAACAAAATCTAGCCGAATGATCTCTCTTTTTATCATATTATAATGTATATTGTATGATTTTATAGGCATCTTTAAAATTGTTAATTCTCTCATTTTTACAGCAGTTCTTACTTAACTAAAACGCATGCTTCTTTTTAGCTACTAAAATTTGCTAAGATTTTTATGGGTTATAAATTCAGCTTATGTATAATATTGTGCGTGTCTCGAGTTTTAGTTATTTTTCGTATTGAATAAAACGATTTACTAAACATCCTTTACCTTTATGTATACTTATTACTTATTAAAACCTATCGATACTTTATATCAATTGTGATCAAGTTTATTCTTAAGCGTAAACCTAATACGATATAGTAGAACTTAAGCACTAAAGTGATTTAGTCTATTCTGTAAAATGTGGACTCTATTGAAAGATCTCGTGTGAATTGTAGTACTATATGTTTTAAATTGGAAGTTGATATTATCATTGTAGTCTCATATTTTCGAATCAGGCTATTTGTTCTCAGTTTTTTATTGAGGAACCCCATCTTTCACATTTGCTGGTTGTTTAATAACAGAAGAAGGGATCTCCAGATGTGTGCGGATATAATTAATGTGTTAAGTGGTATAATATTATAATTATGTATGATATGCACACTTTGTTGTGGCTGTCAGCGGAATTGCAAAAATTTACGGTGTTTATTAGAATTTTTCATTTGCACAATCACGCCTGGTGAAGACACTGTCACGGCCTGATGAAGCCACTGTCACACTCATTAACGGTGTCATACTGGTCAAGTTGTCACGGTAATGCTACGCTTTAAGTAGCCTTATCTTTTACTTGTTTATTCGAGATAATGATATAATCTGTTAAATCCGGAGGAAAAGTCATGATGAACACACTGATCTATTACTTAATAAAAGTAAGGGAACTAGGTGCGATTTAGCACCCTCAATATGGTCTTATTGCACTGATGACCGTTCTATAAGATACAAGGAAGAATGAACGCCCCATGATTACATTTACAGTTTATAAGCGGGCCCTTTGTGCGTTATGTAAATATGGTGAGGAACAGTTTCAAGTCCGACCACTTATTTAAATCAGACAGGGGCGTGTGAAGATATTGTGCTGTGTAGAAAGTCGAAACGTGCGCTACAGAATATAATTTGAAATATCGAACGTGAAAGTGAAACTGCAAGAAATTGTGTTATGGTTGCCAAAATCTGGAGAATTTCGTCGCATAGATCGCTTTAAATCAAATAAGCCGTAGTTCAGGTGTTTTCCTGGAAACCAGTGTCCAGTACTATCACAGAACTAGAAATAGGTGAAAGGTGAGAGGTGACCTTCCTCCGTGAGATGTGTGTGTGAGAGAGTGGTGATGCAGTCACTGCACGTGCAGAATTCAGCAGAATATAATTGTAACCCATTTTTATGTCCTTACTCTGGGTAAGGAGTGTGTTGTACGTGTCGGTACAGTGGAATAACAGAAACAGCACCCACAAGCCAGTACCCACTCCAGTGAACTAGTGTGATAATTTCCGGTGGTAAGTTGAGAGTTGCAGAATTTATATCACTCAAACTTGGATAACTGTGAGATAAAATTACTTAAAAAGGGCCTTCCTTCGACCTACAACATTAAAAACATCGGTACTCCTAGATCATGAATGTTTTTCCTCCCGACGTTTACACTATTTTCCTGTTAATGATCGCAAAATAGTTATGTTCCCTTTAGCGATCCTGTGTGTTAAATATTACATGTCTTACTAAACCACATACCTAAAATAGTTGTACAGAACAGCCGGCCGGTCATCAAAAATTGCTCAAAAAGAAGAAGTTCCAAACTTAATTTAAGATTCATTTCTTACTACGATTATTCTATTTTTTGTTACCTAAAAAACACTTTTAAAGAGCAATTTTTGGGGGATCGGTGCTAAATACAGTTGCTATCTTGAAGTTTTTAAAAGTTTAGTGTAAATTACTAAAATACCTTTATACATTTTGTTTCTTCCTAAAACCCGTCTTAGAGTACTACCTTTGTGATTACAGTCCAATATAAGAAGCATATATTATGTACTGGTGTGTTCTTGTAGAGCTCCCAACTCTCAACGGCTCAATTTATCATCTGAGGTTTTCCTTCCCCGTGTGCAATTTTTCACTCTTATAAAGATCGATTTAGAGAAGAAAACCTAGGATGGAGATTTGGCCGCAAAACTGTGCCTCCGTTTAGAATTTCTTGATTCTATAAAATTCAAATCATTATCATTCCTTGGTCTCTATAACCAATAAGCATACTTTTTTACTCCAAAAAAGTAAAACAAAGATAAACGAAGGCTCTGTTTAAATGTTTTGTTATCAATCAAGATGCTATTTTTCAAAATGGAAGAGTATTGTGATGAAGCAAGGATGGCGGTTGCTATTATATTTGAAAATGTAAAATCCCGTGTCTTTTGTAAAATATTTCAAATATTATGATGATCTTCCTTTTCTCAGCTGAAAAAATTCTTGGGAAACTTCACGAATTATATGTGATGATTTGGCAAAAATGTATAATCCACAAATTATCCTAAAATTGCAGAAATTGTAATTTTAGTTGTAGCAACTCCCATTAGACACGGGCATCGTAAAATTATATTTAAATTTCTAAATCTTTTAGTTTTAATCGTGGGTAGAATGCAAGGGTTACCAATTCTTTTATTTAATGAGAGCTTAAAAGAAGAAAGCCAGAGGCTGTTACAAATGTTGTCTCCCTCGATATCATCGTGTAATGACACTGGCCAATATTCGTCATTCTGAATGGTGATCGTGTTTTTAGGTCTAATATTTATCTGATTAAGATTTATGTTTTTGGACCTAGTAATTCAGTCTCTCGGCTTTCTTGATATATTGAAGAAAAAATGTTTAATTTCTGTTTATCAATTGTAAAAACAGCTTCGCTGTGTTAGGATGAGTTTCACTGCTTTCATACCTTTTTGATCCACCAGACAAACAAAAACTCTCACTCTCCACTAGTCAGTGTGCTTTTTGATCCTCAATTTATTCAGAAATCCCTTTTTCCCGGCACGCTTTGTAGGTCCATCTGTATTAAATCTCTTTGAAATGAGAGTTTGACCTGCTCACCACTCCTTGTGTCTCTGGTACCTCGCATTATCTTGCGAGGACGGGGCTATTGTTATATTTCCATTCTCCGACCTATGATATCACACTGTTCCCCACTGACATCATTGTTGTGTCCGTGACCAGTACATCTGGACTCACTCACTAACCCCTCGCCGTCCTGGACACACAAACACCGCTATTGTCCCTCTGTTCAGTAATTCCACGCTGGGGGAGGCGACCCTTTCATTGGACAATCAGCCGGCTACATTTCCAAATCTCATATATAAAGATATGACGGTGCTTCTGCGCCCGATAGTGTACCTGCATGGTGATAATTAAATAATGGGTACGACTGTAATTTAAGAGTGTAGTCTACACTCTACACTCTACACTATGAGCACGTACACGTGTAAACTTGATTGGTCCTTTATACATAAGACTTTGACTCTCACAATCACTATGGAATTTAATCCTGTTTCATGTTATTTTCATGAGTAAAGTTTTTGGATTGTGGTTAGAATGATCATCCACTAAATATGGAAAACAATCAAATTCTCATTGCATGGTATCATTTCATGATTGAGTATTTTATACGAATGGTACATTAGCCGTTCCAATATCTCCTCAAATAATGCGCAATTCCCTTTCTTAATCATTAATATTCATTAGTGAAGGACCAGATATCAAGATGGTAATGATAGATCAAGAGAAGCTCCTTAAGATGCAGCAGCACGTACGAACTGGAGGTAACAGTCAGACTGTAATGTTGATATATTTAATGTAATGTTGATACAGGGTGGCCCAAAAGTAACTAGTACTACCCACACGCAACCCTTTAGTAACTCACGTAATTGGTATCAGAATTGCTTTAAAATTTCAGAGGATTAAAGAGGATGTGGCACACCACTCCCTCTTTTTCTATTTCGTCACCATAAAGTGAGAACGGTTTGAGTTAGGAACTCCAAAATTTCCAGACACATTTGGTTTGATAATTGAAGTGCTTTCCCAAAATTTCAAGTTGGTTGTTTACAACTAAGCCGAGTTATGGCCATTTTAAGATCTGGCGGATACATGATCCTGGCACTTAATCTGTTATTTCTTTACTCAAATTAATGGTCTGATTGGTAGGAACCTGCTCATAGGACAGCAACCGAAGCGCTATAAATTGAATTTTGATTTTAAGGAATGTCATAATTAGTATTCACTTAATAAAGTGATCAGATCGTCATCCCCCAACATGCTCGGTACCGCCTAATGAGGCTCATTGTTGCTCGCTAGTGAATAGCTCCCAATGCAATGGGTTTACTGATTGGGTGACGAAATCACAGATTAAGTGCCGAGATCACGTATCCGAAAGATCTTAAAAGGGTCATAACTCGGCTTAGTTGTAAACAACCAACTTGAAATTTTAGGAAAACACTTCAATTATCAAACCAAATGTGTCTGAAAATGTTGGAGTTCCTAACTCAGGGTTACTTTTGGGCCACCCTGTATTTCTTAATTAATGTTTTTAAGCTAGGTAATATTTATCTTAATATATTGTGGGCATTTATAAACGCCCGGGCTTAAGTGGAAGAGGAGTTATTCTAAAATTGGGCTGATATGAGTTTTAGATTCACGATCTAAAAGATAAGAATCTCTGGTGTTAGCTAAAAACTACTCACCACGGTCCATAATCTCCCAACTTGACGAGCATTGATCTAATTAAAAGGATTGGGCTATGTTGTTTGCTATGTTGTTTGCGTGTGTGGCCTGCACTGGTTCGGGACAGTTTTTAGTTAGCTAATTAAACCATGGGTCTCTTAAACTCTTTTTCAAAGGTATTATCGGTTGAGTTTGTATGGCATTTGATTGAAATCAGAAAAATGTTCGCCAAAAACAACACAGATAGGACTCACAACATCTGATTTGGTTTACTTCCAAGACTATCTAAAATCAGGGCCTGGTTCATGGCGTTTACCTCTAAATACTATTCTCTCCCAGGTAAGGGTACAGTAAGAAGGAAGAAGAAAGTTATTCACAAGAGTGTGGGTACAGACGACAAGAAACTGCAGACTAGTCTTAAGAAACTTCAAGTCAGCAATATCCCCGGTATCGAAGAGGTACGTGCAAAGCGAAGTATAGTCCACTGTGGGTAAAGAGCTAGTAGTGTTTTAGCGGTCTGTCATTGAACCTTTTGTGTGATTCGGGGCTTTTGATTTGGTGGAGTTAGAATACTTTCATGTAAGGATACTTTCATGATCCATGTAGCAGTTTTTAAAAAACAATTCCCCGGCTGCGTTGTTTCAAACATTTAACATTTCAGGTTAACATAATCAAAGAAGATGGAAATGTGATCCATTTTAGTAACCCTAAGGTTCAAGCAACAGTACAAGCGAACACATTCGCAATTTCTGGAAACGCAGAAACAAAGCCAATCTCAGACCTCTTGCCAGGTATGTCCCCGTCCCAACTTCACACATTATTCACCTTTACCAGATTCCGATAATTAATAACCCCCCCCCCCCCCCCCTTTCTCCCTCCGTGAATTATTTTACAAATAGCCAGTGTGTAGGAATTACACTAGAGCTTTCCCGAACCCACTCTCCCATATGCTTGTATTTGCCATCCTTGCTCCAAGAATAGAATATGTGGCAAATGTAACCATTATATAATATTTAATGTGGCTTTCCAAACCTCCTTTGTACTGCAAAAACAATGTTATTTGCCATTTCAATTTCTGATTCCACAAATCATAAAACATTAGGTTTGTGGCAGCATGGTATATTTGGAGCAATTTAAGGTATAATTTATGGTACCTACCCACTCAGGTATAATTCAGCACCTAGTGGGACTGTCCAGCTCACTGCCAAAGCAGATGAAACATGACTCAATACCTGAGGGTGACGAGGACGATGTCCCTGCTCTGGTGGAAGATTTCGATGAAGCATCTAGGACCGAGGGAATGTAATGTGATGACGTCACGTGATCTGATGACGTCACATTCTTGAGGTGTGACGTCTCGTTGTGACGGGTCCGTGAGGGCGAGTGACGTCACGTTCATGTCGTTATGGAAACGTTTTTCCGATTTACAAGTTTATGGGTTTACGTTACATATTGTGATAGAGAAGGTCTTATGAGTTTTTTTCCCTGAAAGATAGCAGAAGCCAAATTTAAGGCTACATTTTGGGGCTTAATGAGTTTATTTGTTACTGGAGTTTTTATTAAGTTTATGGTTTTTATGATAAGAAGCATCCTACTATTTTGGGTGAAAAATAAAACATCATCTCATCTGCCCGTTTCTATCATGGAAGTGACCAGATATTTGAGATATTTTTCGTGTTTTATCCAAACAAGCAACTGTACGTTTTTATTTGATATTTGTAACTCACGGTTTTGTAGAGTTTTGTATCCATCTTTTCTACGATCTAAATTTAATAGGCACATTAAATAATTCGAATGTACTTCGAAGAAATATCTCCCGATTTGTAATAGGATGATTTTTCCTGCCATTTTGTATTTCCCGAGGAATCTGATATTTACTTAACATGTTCATCGTTTTTGATCAGAATGTGTTGATGATCAATGATGATGTGATATTATCGTAGGAGCTTGATAGTAAACAACATGTTAAGTTTAAAGATCTATGATTATGAATGTAAGGAAAGCGCTTGGCTAAGAATTTCAATGGATTGGTTTGTTACAGTGATAAGATCTAAACGCTGAAACTATTTATTCGCTTATTAAAATATTCCTTTCTTTGTCTTCGTCAATAACATGCTCCGATCTCAAAGTTAGATCACAGATAATTCGAAATGACGTGTATTAACTAAATTGAAAATCAATATGACAAATCACTATAACACTGGACCCGACGGACTATTTAAAACCTCTACCCTAGTCCCTAAGGGGTCGTTCACATATTATTACGTAATCAGCTGAGGGGGGGTTCCGAATGATTACGCTAGTGTAATTTTGACACAATAGCTGTGTGTAAAACTGATTACGGAGGGGGTGGGGGGTAAAAATGATTACGTAATATGTGAACGACCAATCCAACTGAGGTATCTGATACATGATAGAACCCTGACGTCACACCTTGAAAAACAGTTTCTCGCGGCATCTCGTCGAAGACAGCATGACAGTGCGCGAAGCGACAACGTATATAGTTAATATAAATATATATAGTTGAACGTGATATGCAGTTGATTGTTATGCTTTCCTATTGAAACACTAACAGAGGAGAGGAGCCTGTTAAATATGCTACATTTTGCATTGATTCACGATTTTGGAGGGCTTCGACGCGCCGCGCAAACTAGCATTCTTGCTTCACATCGACGATCTCGATGGGTTGACATCGTCAATCAAATTCACAATGCTTGGAGGACTTCAACGCGCCGCGCAAAGTAGCATTCTTGCTTTGACGATTTAAACTAACATTTTTACCTAATACCTGGGAACCCCAGGCTATCATATTTATGTTCATAATCAATAATCATAGCGATTCGGCAGAATGACAGGCGCGGCTGAGCGCCGCCCATTGATTGACGATGTCAACCCATCGAGATCGTTGCTCTGCGAAGCAATGATCGATGCGAAGCAAGAATGCTAGTTTGCGCGGCGAAGTCCTCCAAGTCCAACGCCGCCCAGTAATAGCATTCTTGTTTCGACGATCGTTGCTTTGATTGACGATGTCAATCCGTCGAGATCGTTGCTCTGCTTGCAGAGCAACGATTTTGATGGGTTGACATCGTCAATCAATCACGATGCCAACCCTATCAAGCTTCACCTAACCATGTGCTTTCGCGCCACTTCAGGCGCGCTTGTTTCACAAGTCAAGTTTTTACCGCTGTGAGGCGGGCACGCGCTACTGCAAGCGCAAGGGCTCTGGATAGAGCAACTATCAAGCTAATTAAATTGTAACATCACCTTTGACAGATGTTTCACCTTGACCATTGTAAATGATTTGACCCGGCGCGCGCTACTTCGTAGCACTTACCGTCAGGCCATTTCGAGAAGAAAGCGGCGCGCGCTACTTCGAAGAAATTTAGACGAGTAACATCCGTCAATGTTTCACCTAACCATGTGCTTTCGCGCCACTTCGGGCGCGCTTGTTTCACCGCCGTGAGGCGGGCGCGCGCTACTGCAAGCGAAAGGGCTCTGGATAGAGCAAACAGATGTTACTGTACTTTAAAGAGTGCGAGTGACACTTTTAAAATATGTGTTCCTAGACCGTCGACGCGACGAGTCCAACTCGGCGCGCTTCTTGAAAGGTTATACTTATAAACATATACATGTTCAATGTTACTGATACGCGTCTAAATTTCTACAAAGTAGCACGCGCTGGTTTCTAATTCTCGAAATAATAGCTCGAGGTCAAGGTAAAGGCAAGTGTTGTAGCGCAATGCGTTATTGTACCGCGCCGCGCACTCAATGAGGCTTCTCACAGCAAGATCGTTGACATACGTTGCATGCCACTTTTCGCGCGCGAAGCGCGCGCCGCCGAAGGCGGAAAAAGGGGCATACCATGAAGGGAATCGGACTTTTTAGAGGGACGCATATTCTGCGTCCCTATTATCCTATTTGACCAAATATGAGAGTAATTGACTGAGATGGCGCGCGCGCGCCACCAAAACAGTTAAATGCATTGTTTTTAACCAAGTTGCAATATTTGTGAGGCGCCGAAGGCGGAAAAATAATATCTCTGATATTTGGATACGAAACATGTATCAACAAGATCGGCGAAATACGCTACTGTGCCTCGCCGAGCTGCGATGAATTGACATCGTCAATTAAGGGCAAGTGCTACGGAATAGCGAGCGCCGGGTTGACGGATGTTACTCGTCTAAATTTCAAATTTCTTCGAAGTAGCGCGCGCCGCTTGCTTCTCGAAATGTAAGCCCGATGGCACGTGCTACGAAGTAGCGCGCGCCAAGCCAGACCATTAACAATGGTCAAGCATTGCAATGCAGTAACTTATTTCAAACTTCGCATAACCATTAACCAAAGCGCATTTAAAAGATTTTCGATTTCATTTTTGATTTTAAACTTTCATTTTGACAAAGTATAGGTACAGTATGCCATCTGAAAGCAACAACTCTCAAATATAACACGGCGGAGGTATAAGACCCAACATATGGGTACTAACTTTTGGCCCACCCTGTCACCTGTATTTTTGGACGCTGATCCCGAATTGGAGGACTTCGACGCGCCGCGCAAATTAGCATTCTTGCTTTGCATCGACAAGATCGTTGCTCTGCTGGCTGCATGCAGAGCAACGATCTGAAAGGGTTGAAATCGTCAATCAAATCCTGAATTACCTCCCATGACATAGAGTTAAAATGCGCCCCTGACGAGATATTGGCGAAAAACTGTCTCGATCACGTGATATGACCGGCCGTATAAGGAAGTTAATCTAATTTCTCGTTAGGGTTAGGGTTTCAGCATATGCTTTTGTTAAGGATTGGGTTAGGGTTAGTATATAGGATTGGGATCAGATTAGAGGGTTAGGGTTTCAAATAGTCGTAATTCATGCAGCTAGAGAACGCAGAACGGGTTGAAAAAGTCACGTGGCAGTTGACAGTTGAGTGTAGAGTGATTAATCATCATCCAAAATTATCTCGAATTTTAATATATGTAATAAAATGTTTTAATGATCTCAATGAGAAGAATGGCAAGAATATTTTAGCGTTTGCTGAAATCCCAAATTAATGATCGTTAAGAAATTCTACTCTAGTTTCCACACCACTTAAACAGAATATCCAAAGACTACGTTGCACCGTGTGTACATATTCCCAGTATTAGTCCTGATAGTAATAAAAATGTACTCGAGTTTACTCTATATCATATATATGTATTATGCGGAACGGAGATAAAAGCTTAATAAAATTAAGTGTACCAACCTAATAATAATAATTTGCTGCCTAAACCAAAACCAAAACCTATAAATAATTATATATTACGTTCTTATTTCCATCAGAGGAGAAGCATATTATTTCACCTAACATACCTCGTGTACTGATCAGGAGACCCACGTTACACACATTCTCTCACCGCACATACCTCGTGTACTGATCAGGAGACCCACGTTACACACATTCTCTCACCGCACATCATCTAATTCCTTGTAAGAAGAGCCGTAATGAGTAGTGACATAGCTAGTAGCTAGTAGCTACACACATAACTATATTGCATAATATTGCATAATATCATTATTTCGTTGTTGTACTTGTCTTGATGTACATGATATTTTATGTTTATTTATAGAGTGTTGGTGTGTTGTTTAAATTTAAATACGGTAAGTTTGGGATAACATTGGCTTAACATCAAAACTGACTTTTAAGTCCCTTAACCGACAGTTTGAAAACACGTTATACACCTCAGGAGCAACAGACTATCACATGTGTATCATTTGGGAATTGTGTCGGACATTAATTTACTTTGCTAATTAGAAATTTTTTGCAGGTCGGCGTCTTGTTTTGGTCTTTACAAAGAACAATAGCATCACTGGAAAAGGCAAGATATGGGAAAGAAAAGGAAACAGAAAGGGAGAGCTCCCATTGATGACGGTATACTACAAATTGCAAAAGATAGATTTCAAGACAGGCATGAGGCATGATTATAAAAATAACTTTTCAAAACAAACATTTTGTTAAATTACTCCAAATATAACTTAGCAGCAAGTTTTATTAGAGTTTGTTTTCAGCGATGAACACAATTGAGGACTACAAAGTAAAAGGAAAAGAAATAATTGAGAAGCACTGCACATTCAAAGATAAAGCGATAATGTTGCCTCCTGCGCCCAAACAGACATACATAGATGTCTACCGAGACGAAGAAGTTGGATCGAGCAGTCAGTTTGAGGGAGAAAAGCGTCTCCAGGTAAACTACGAGGCTGAAGTTAGAGTGTATCGTGTTTTGGAGGAGTTGCCGGAGGGGGTCACAGTTCTCCATGGGTTTGAGTACACCCATCATCAGTATCGACTGTGCGATAAAACCCATGACAGAAGAAGCTGTGGTAAATGCAAAGGAAAAGCATCTGATAAATCGGAATGCGACTTTGTAGTTGTCGGCAAGAACTATGTTGTGATTATTGAGGTGAAAAACATCCCCCAAACAACTGGAGGAGTAACGGAAGAGAAGAGGAAGGAGCTACAGGGAACATTTAAAAACTCACTTAAACAACGAGAGAGAACAGAGTGTTTGGTAAAGGGTCTTGTGGACCAAGTGGTTGATGGAGTAAGCAAAGAACAGTGCAAAATATGTAAGCCGTGATTATTTGATCTATATTATTTGATAGATTTTAGATAGTATTGTGTAATAAGGCAAGTATTGTGTAATAAGGCAGTATTGTGTAATAAGGCAGTGGAAGTGGAACATCCAGTTCTGGTCTGTGGTTAGGGAAAGTTATAGAAAGAGAATACAATGGAGATTGTGGGTTGGACCTCACCTGGACGGACGAGAAACATGTCACTCTGGAGGAGAGACAATGGTTCTAGGAGAACTCAGACGTAAAGCCTTTGTGTAGATAGAGAGTCAAAGATAGATGTGAGTTCTAAACAAACTATGGATTCAGAGGTCATCAGACAGGAAGCTTTGGTAAAAAGATGAATAGTCGTAACACCTGGACTCGGGACAATGAAGCTTTAGTGGGAGATAAGACCAGCTGCCAAAGGTGTGAGCAGGGGCACGTGAGTCTGGTTAGAGAGGTCGGGTGAAAAACCACGGACAGGACATTATATAAGGTCCGGTGGAAAGGTCAGAAGGGAGATGGAGTTTGCCCGAATCGAGGGCCATTGATGTAGGTTACTTTGGAGCCAGGACCTGTTACGATAGGGTCCTGGAGAGAGCATTATTGTGGACTGTAGTTAGTGGAACTGTGCGGAGTACATGAGCAGTCTGGCTTAAGCGTAGTGAGAGTCAACATTGGTTAACTCAGGAGAGCAGGAATAGGCTGTGTTGTAGCCAGGGTTAACACGTGGGTTAATCCAACACGAGTGGGTTCGTGTCAACAACAATCGGGCTCGGGTAGAGCGAGAATGAACTATAGTGGATTTGGGCCTGATATAAGGACGGTCAGCGAGGGCTAAAAGTGCAGTGTTATGTAAGTTTAGTTTAAGGGTAAGACTCCGTTAGAGACGGTTAACGAGGGTGATAAGTAAGGGTAGAGTAAGGACGTGTGTTTTACAGTAGATGTAGGGCGTTATAAGTCAGAGTAATTAGGAAGTGTATTTTGTGGTAATTGGATTGTTAATCATTTTGTTTCTTACCCTTTTTTACCATAATTATTACTTTCGTTTTTGTTGTTCGTAACCTAAATTACTACAAATAATCTACGAATCTGAAGCAAGTGATGACTGCTTACAAATGGCGCGAACGGTAGGATCCTATTTTATTATAGGATAGATTGTTTGTAGTTTAATTAAGGTAGGGAGGAGATTATTTATTATTCAAGAGTGAATTGACAGGTGTGAGGAGTATAGTTACGTTATGTTGTAACAGTGTTGCCAGGTACCGTTGTCAGATTAGTGCAGTGCAAGAGCAGTAAATGAAGGCACGGTTAAATGTGAAGTTTAAATGATATTTTTGGGTTTCTTTCATCATGGAGGGGAAGGGAGGTTAAATACCGGAGGGGCACAGGTTAGGAGGGACTGAGGAGATATTTTGAGGAATAAATATCAGTCCGTTGAGAGATTTTATCGAGAGAGTGTTATGATTATTATCGAGGGGGGTACGTGAGCAGTTCATGGTTTACTGTTTCTTATTTTAAGTTTTAAGACGGCAGACTTGACATACTTTCAGCCACCAGAGCCTCAGTGGGAGTGTCTGCCTGCTGAATCGTTCTGTTGTGTGTCAGACTTGTTTTCTTTTTGTAGCGCTACGAATGTTTATATTATGGAAGATAGCGAGAGGGGGAGTTTGGAGAGGGGGAGTTTGGAGTGGGCGAGAGAGGTATGGGGAGAGAGATGAAATTTATATAAAAGAGACCCGGGTGAGGCTAGCATTGGAAAGGGAGAGGGAGGTTATTCGGAGAGATGTGACGTCACTAGTGAATTTACGCGGTGTATTAGTTTTAAAACGTGGTACGTTTTGAGTGCGTTTTATGTTTTGGGGGGTGCCAGGGTATGGTATTTTTTATGATGAAAGAAACTAGTTATAGTTATAGTACTGCTTTTTATGTGAAGACTGTGATAAATTAGCAGGTCGAATATTCGAATATGATGATACGAAAGCAGTTTTGTAGTTAAAGTCAAGAAGTGACTGTGTGAGACACTGGTTTAATAATGATAGTAAAAGCCGAGAAATACAGGGCTGAGAAATGTAACGGACAGGTGAGTATTGTATTAAGTGAGTGAAGTGCAAGATAGAAAGTTATGGTTGTACTTGTGTGCACTTGAAACATTTATATTAGGTTGAAGTATAATATCGTGTTACGTCTGAGCTGTGTGTTTAATATAATAAGAGCACCTGGGGCTGAGCCATGATCTAAGATACATATAGAGTGGCTGTCGTTAAATGTTTAGTTATAGTTTGCGAGTTTTATAAAAAGTATTCAGTTTCCTCTATTAAACGAGGTAGTAGCGGTTGTTTGCTCAGTTGCTTGTTTTGCAAATAGTTCCAATTTGATACTAGTGGTGACTAGTGGAATTACTATTGGAGGTGGTGGTACTAGTGGTGACTAGTGGAATTACTATTGGAGGTGGTGGTACTAGTGGTGACTAGTGGAATTACTATTGGAGGTGGTGGTACTAGTGGTGACTAGTGTTATTACTATTGGAGGTGGTGATACTAGCAGTGACTAGTGAAATACTATTGGAGCATGGTGAGATAGGAAAATAGTGCAATTACTATTAGAGCATGGTGAGAGAGGATAAATAGTGGAATTACTATTGGAGCATGGTGAGAGGTGATAAATAGGGGAATTACTATTGGAGCATGGTGAGAGGTGACTAGTGGAATTACTATTGGAGGTGGTGGTACTAGTGGTGACTAGTGGAATTACTATTGGAGGTGGTGGTACTAGTGGTGACTAGTGGAATTACTATTGGAGGTGGTGGTACTAGTGGTGACTAGTGGAATTACTATTGGAGGTGGTGGTACTAGTGGTGACTAGTGGAATTACTATTGGAGGTGGTGGTACTAGTGGTGACTAGTGTTATTACTATTGGAGGTGGTGATACTAGCAGTGACTAGTGAAATACTATTGGAGCATGGTGAGATAGGAAAATAGTGGAATTACTATTAGAGCATGGTGAGAGGTGATAAATAGGGGAATTACTATTGGAGCATGGTGAGAGAGGATAAATAGTGGAATTACTATTGGAGCATGGTGACAGGTGACCATAGTGTAATTACTATTGGAGCATGGTGAGGGGTAATAAATAGTGGAAATACTATTGGAGCATGGTAAGAGGTGATAAATAGTGGAAACACTATTGGAGCATGGTGAGAGGTAATAAATAGTGGAATTACTATTGGAGCATGGTAAGAGGTGATAAATAGTGGAAATACTATTGGAGCATGGTGAGGGGTAATAAATAGTGGAATTACTATTGGAGCATGGTGATTGGTGACGGGTGAGAGGTTGTATTAGAAATAGACACATCGAGGCACTAGGAGATATTGCGCTGGCGATACTAGAGGTAATTATAAAGGTGCTGTTGGACCGTGGTGAGTACTGATATTGGAAGGAGACACGTAAATCAATTTGGAGATATTGACATTGCAGTGGCAATACTAGTGGCAAATAGTGGAAATACTATTGGAACATGGCGAGTGGTGACAAAGCATTAACCATTATTCCAGGGTAAATCTAGAAGGAGAAACATTTGAAGGAGACACAAGGAGACATTGGATCGGAGGCATTGGATCGGAGACAGATTGGATGACAGATGGATCGGAGGTCACATAGAAAAATGGATCGGAGACAGATTGGAGGACACATGGATTGGAGGTCACATAGAAGCATGGATCGGAGACAGATTGGAGGACACATGGATTAGAGGTCGCATGGAAGTATGGATCGAAGACAGATTGGATGACAGATGGATTGGAGGTCGCATGGAAGCATGGATCGGAGACAGATTGGAGAACACATGGATTGGAGGTCGCATGGAAGTATGGATCGAAGACAGATTGGATGACAGATGAATTGGAATTTGGAGGTCACATAGAAACATGGATCGGAGACTGATTGGATGACAGATGAATTGGAGGTCACGAAGAAGACACATGGAGACCTGTGAAGGAGACACGTGAGCACATTGGAAGAAGACACATGTAGACATTGGAAGAAGACACATGGAGACATTGGGAAGAGACACGTGACACATTAGAAGGAGACACGTGAAACATTAGAAGAAGACACAGATATGGAAAGCTGGAGGGGAGGACAGTACGATAATACAGGGGACTGTACAAAATGTTGGAAAACGAGTGGAAGACGGAGACATGGTGTGAGAAGAAGAGAGAGACGCAGAGAGGTTGATAATTAAGAGGAACACCAGTGAAACAAGAGAGATACACAGTAAAAGAAACAATGGAACGATGTTGGGAGGAGACCCGGAGACTTGGAGACTTACCAGGTTGTAAATACATTCTAGTAGGAGCAGTTGATCCAAAAGGTTTTACGCTATTCTTCCAACTTAAAAACGAAAAGATTTGATAGATGTGGAAGAGTAATGAATTTATAAAGTAAGCTTAGACTGGATTTAATAACTATGGGGGATTATCATCCCCCAGGGGCGGTGGAGAAAAGCTGATCAATACATACCTGGAAATGAAGATAGGGAGCGAATCTAATCATCCGGAGAGGAGCTGCTCACCATATCATTTTGGATAGGAAAACTTGGATTCGAAGTCGGAGCTGTCGGGGCAACAGGTGGAGTGGGGAAAAGTACCCGACATAAAGTACAAAGTGACACGAGGAGGAGGAGCAGGGGGATCGTCAGAAGAACTGATTTCGCCATGTTGTACAGAGTCAGACATAATTAAGACGGAGTGAAGTAAGTCAAGCATTATACTTATATAGACAATAGAACATAATATGAAGATGAACAGTGAATAGATGGCCCGTCATGGTGTTCAAAAAAGAACAATTTTATTTGGTTCTGGGACAGAGTAATGAGTTTGGTAGAGTAAGAATTTTGAAAAGTGAGTTAAAGATAGTACTGAAACGATAGTCTGTAGTACGAGATTTTCTATAAAGTTATTATATGCACTATTATAGTAAAGTTCTAAGTTGTGTTAGCCGTGAATATTGAGCGAATAGAAGCTGATATGGAATATAGTCTGTAGTACGAGATGTTCTATTAAATTATTATACTACATATTATAGTAAAGTTCTAAAAAAGATCATATTTTGTAAAGTTGTGTAAGCCGTGATTATTTGATCTATATTATTTGATAGATTTTAGATAGTATTGTGTAATAAGGCAAGTATTGTGTAATAAGGCAGTATTGTGTAATAAGGCAGTGGAAGTGGAACATCCAGTTCTGGTCTGTGGTTAGGGAAAGTTAGAGAAAGAGAATACAATGGAGATTGTGGGTTGGACCTCACCTGGACGGACGAGAAACATGTCACTCTGGAGGAGAGACAATGGTTCTAGGAGAACTCAGACGTAAAGCCTTTGTGTAGATAGAGAGTCAAAGATAGATGTGAGTTCTAAACAAACTATGGATTCAGAGGTCATCAGACAGGAAGCTTTGGTAAAAAGATGAATAGTCGTAACACCTGGACTCGGGACAATGAAGCTTTAGTGGGAGATAAGACCAGCTGCCAAAGGTGTGAGCAGGGGCACGTGAGTCTGGTTAGAGAGGTCGGGTGAAAAACCACGGACAGGACATTATATAAGGTCCGGTGGAAAGGTCAGAAGGGAGATGGAGTTTGCCCGAATCGAGGGCCATTGATGTAGGTTACTTTGGAGCCAGGACCTGTTACGATAGGGTCCTGGAGAGAGCATTATTGTGGACTGTAGTTAGTGGAACTGTGCGGAGTACATGAGCAGTCTGGCTTAAGCGTAGTGAGAGTCAACATTGGTTAACTCAGGAGAGCAGGAATAGGCTGTGTTGTAGCCAGGGTTAACACGTGGGTTAATCCAACACGAGTGGGTTCGTGTCAACAACAATCGGGCTCGGGTAGAGCGAGAATGAACTATAGTGGATTTGGGCCTGATATAAGGACGGTCAGCGAGGGCTAAAAGTGCAGTGTTATGTAAGTTTAGTTTAAGGGTAAGACTCCGTTAGAGACGGTTAACGAGGGTGATAAGTAAGGGTAGAGTAAGGACGTGTGTTTTACAGTAGATGTAGGGCGTTATAAGTCAGAGTAATTAGGAAGTGTATTTTGTGGTAATTGGATTGTTAATCATTTTGTTTCTTACCCTTTTTTACCATAATTATTACTTTCGTTTTTGTTGTTCGTAACCTAAATTACTACAAATAATCTACGAATCTGAAGCAAGTGATGACTGCTTACAAATACTTACTTTCTCCGCGTTTCCCAGCACAAATCGTGGCCAATTCCAGGACTTGAATGAAGCGCAAAAAACAAGAATATTATGTGAAGAAGACTTACTCGATTTCAATAGGTGGTGGATTGCAAATGTAACAAGTATTGTATCTAGCGATGCAACTGAAGATGTTATCTTAAAACACGCTGTGGTAAAAGAAGTACTGGTAGCCATGTGGTGTACTGATATAAACCAATGTGAAGGAAGGAATTGTAGTTTGCAGAAATGTATAATTGACATTGATGAGGAGTTAAGGAAAGGGGGGATAACATTTCTTAGCAAAAAACGTCTTCCAAATCCAAATGTGATGAAAGTTACCGATATAAAAGATGCAAATATAGATCAGGATACCAACATCTTCAAAGATATTATAGGTGTAGAGAACTTGACAGTAGAACAGCACGATGCCTTCAAAAGGGATCAGAACCTGATGGTACTAAATGGGCCAGCAGGTTCAGGGAAAACTATCATTCTGTTGGCTAAGATCATAACATTGATACGATCTAATCCCAAAAACAAGGTGGTATTGTTCTATTTCTCTATAAGCGACAAACACCATCAACTTTTTCAAGATATCTTTCAGAAAGCTAATATTAGCAACGATGTGTTAGAGGTGAAAGAACTTTCATCGGAGAGTGCAGACATGAAAGTACAGAAAATAGTAGACAGCAGAGAGAAAAACCAAGTAGTAATAGTGAAAATGGAGATTGTATTTGATAATTCAGACTTTGAAAATGCTCTTGGCTGCCTGATAGGAACAGACACCCACGTGTTTATAGACGATTGTCAGGCTAATTTGTATCTTGATGACATGGCTGCTGAGTTTATAGCAGACAGCTGTACCAAAATAGCAGGGACAAACCTGGCCTGGATTGCTTGTGATCTCACACAGAGAACACATTTGTGTCATTTAAAAGTTGGAAATAAAGCAGTGCACAAATTCATACAAGATATGCCTTCTGAAAATATTGTAACCTTGTCTATGAATCTGAGAAATACCACTGATATAGCTGGTATTTTATCAAAGCTAAGAGATCAGTTGATATTATCAGTTCCTGGGGAGGAGACTGCAGACAATATAGACAATGTTTTACCAATAATGAAACCGGGCCATTTCATACATGGGCCACGCACCAGTATACATGTTGTTGAAAAGAAGATGGAAAAGAACGATTTCAGTTTGATTGAGAAAATTTTGCATATGGAGTTGGATAAATTATGTATCTCTGGTTTGTCGAGTGGTTTTAAAATTGGTATAATAGTGGACAGCTATTATGATAGTCTCGAAAAGACAATTATAAAGACTATGGAGAGAATATCAGATAAAACTATAGAGTTGTTTGATGTCGACAGCTGTTATTCAGTAGAGTACCCCGCAGTTATTGTGGTACACGATCTTAATGATAAGGAAGGAATATTTTCTCTTTACCTAGAGATGTCAAGAGCAAGAGTTTATTGCGCTGTGATATTATTTGCTGCACATTATTTTCAGTATGATAACTTATCAGAGTATCATCCAATTAGAGACTTATTGGATACACTTAAATATTTTGCCAGAATAATACGATACTAAAATCTAATTAAAACTCAACACTTTTGAAACGTCCAAAGAGATATTATCTTATTTTTCCCCCAAGGCCCCCACAAGGCCCCCACAGAACCCGCTATGTAGGAGGGTTTAATTGTTGGCCTTTTTTCCCGAAAAAGCGTCCGATTTGGCAGTAAAATGTACCATATCCCGGCCAACGTTTGGTCGATGAACAAAAATATTTGGGTACAAAAGGCTGTGGCGCTAAAAAGTAGAATGGGGGCGTATTATTTTTTTTTCTTTTTTTGAACCAAAAAAAAAAAGCTTTTCTAGGGGCGCCAGAAATTTTAAGGGGGGGGGGGGGAGCCGGGAGGGGGCAAATAGCAACTTTACACCACAGTCTCATTAATTGGTTATTCAGTAAAAATTCAGTAAAAACTGTAAAATTTCGATCAAAGAAACGGCAGAAAAGCTTCTATTCTGATGATTTTCGGTTTATCAAAGTTTTATTTGTTCATATCCAACTATTCAGTACCTCAATAGTGTCCCCTGCCATCAGCCATGACGGGAATTAGTTTTTGCCGATTAAAATCACAAAGGGGTCGTTCACATATTACGTAATCAGCCGAGGGGGGGGGGGTTTCAAATGCTTACAGTTGATTACGGAGGGGGGTGGGGTAAAAATTGCCAAAATATTGATTACGTAATATGTGAACGACCCCAAAGTAAGGATATTTGAGCATATTTTTCTTTAAAACTTGTCCAAAACTATTTCATTGCAGTTTGTTTTAAGTGTCTAACATGAACATGCTTCTATTAATGGCTGAAGCCCAGTGGTGTCGGAAAAGGGTGGCAGGGGGTCACCCCCCTAAAATCTGGAAAAGGGGCCAGCTGTCTAACTGCACGATGTCGATAGTTGCCAATTTATAAAATTCAGATAACATTGCTGGTTACTCTACTGTACCGCGTTCAGTATCTTCAAGTAAATTAGCAGGACACAATCCACAATCTAGCGTTCCGAATGATTACGCTAGTGTAATTTTGACACAATAGCTATGTGTAAAACTGATTACGGAGGGGGGGGGGGGGGGGGGGGGGGTGGGTAAAAATGTTCAAAAAAATGATAACGTAATATGTGAACGTCCCCTAAAACAAATTTTCCAAAAATTTTCCAGATTCTCCCTCCTTGCATGATCCACCCTCTTTGAGAGTGAGACGCTATTACTTTTACTGTAAGCATATTTTCAGCAAAATTTTGCAGGACTTTTCCTTTGACCCTTAATTTTAAAATTAAATTTGCACAACAAAATCTTGCTGGATTTATTTCACATTGCTAGATTTCAATTCTGGAATTTTTTTTTCGAGAGAATACAGTATGCATCTCTTTTCCCAACTACACTTATTCCGCAAAATCTGCTTGTATTGCAGGCCCTAAATATGCATTTAAAATCGTATTATTTTAATCGTTCTTGAAACTGTGTTTGAAGGATGATGATTAATCACTCTACACTCGACTGTCACGTGACTTCTTCGACCCGTTGTCCAGCTGGCCCTGAACGACTATTCAAACCCCTAACCCTCTATAATCTGATCCCAACCCTAACCCTAACCCAATCCTTAACAAAAGCATATGCTGAAACCCTAACCCTAACGAGAAATTAGACTAACTTCCTTATACCGATATACGGTCATATCACGTGAACGAGACAGTTTTTCGCCAATATCTCGCCAGGGGAGCATTTTAACCCTGTTGCCTGTATAGTATCATGGGGGTTACTGGGCCGCGCTCAGCCTGTCATTCCGCTATTATGAACATAATAGCCTGAGGAGTGAGGTCTCCAGGTAACATGGGGGGTGATTCGGGATCAGCGCCCGAAAACATGTACATCGATCCAAGTTGGTTTTAAAGCTGACCTGATCCTGAAGTTAACTGACAGAAAGCATGATATATGAAGTTTCAACCTACAGTTATATATGCGTCGTCTTCCAATTATATCGGTCCTGATATTTGAAATTGTATCGCCTTTCGGATTTGCTCTCGGATTCTATAGGATTTGAGTATCCTATCGGGTCCGATAGCAAATCCTATCAGCACTCGGAATTGTTAAATCATATCTCCTCTAGGATTAGCGCTCGGATCCGATAGGTTTTTAATTTCCTATCGGGTCCGAGAGCAAATCCTATCGGCTCTCAGAACTTACACATCCTATCGGCGATGGGAATTCATCGGAGGTATCCTAGGGGAACCGGATCGGCGTAAGGATTAATAAAATGCGAGATATCTCGGACGCGCTAGGATAAATCCTAGGGTAATCCTATCTGATTAAAATCGCAGAAATCGCCCTCCTGAACGTAACAGCCGTGCATGGCAGCGCGCACATGTATGCACGTACGTACGCGCCATAATATTTAGCGCTTCTATACCAAGAAATTGTTTCATGGCGTGTTCCAGCTCTTATGATTTAAAGACCTTAAATTCATTCCTGCAGAGGCATCCTCGGTTTTTGTGGCGCGGCCCACACCCTGCCCCCATCATGTAATTTGCCTATTATTGCACTCCTACCAGTATTTACCTTATTCTTTGACAACTATTATCGAAATCCAACTTATTACAGAAAAGTATTGTCGGATATAAGTTATATTGAGCGTTAAGATGCTCGAAAAGGATTTACACGAAATTAAGATTTTTTGAGATCCGCCTGTTTGAATGGCCAATTTTGTTCATGGTAAATTAATTTGTTGTGTACATTAACCACGGAAGATCGAAAAGCCGGCATGATAGTTCCTGTGATCAAATCAGATCCCGCATCTCGCAGCAACCCAAGGAGGAATTTGATGCGTCACCAATGTCCTCATCTGAGAAATCAACGGACCACTCCACTTTTCATCTGGTCCCCACACGTCAACAGGAAATAGCTGAACGTTGCAGGAAAAGTTGCTTCATGGGGTGCAAGTGCTTCAAACGAGAGACAAAGCAGCCCTGATGACTCTATCAAGTCTCTCGTTGAAGTCCATTTAAAGTATTGCTGAGATGTCCTCTGTGAATTGCTCCTAAGAACAAGGAAATCCCCACACTAGAAGGGATTCAGAATGGGCCCCAGCACCTCAAATTACTGGCAAGATTTAAAGGCCCTAGATCTGATGTCCTTTTGCAAAAAGAAGATAACGTATTGTAATCATCAACATGGGAAAGTCTGCATTGCAATGGCCCAATGATATTGGTATCCAGTTCTCTCGTGGACTCTCAGACCTGACGAAAATGCATTGTGGCCCATATACTTGCTAAGTCCAGCAGTCAACGTGATCAAGCACTACATGACAACTTTTGACAGTCACTGACCTTGATTATGGAATGTAATCCCAACACATATGCACACATCGGGATCCTATGCAATTCAAAGCAGCTTTTAAAACGAACCTTTGTCACATCATTTCCGGACAGCCTCCACCTCCAGGATACAGCCGTCGGAAGGAAACTCCTTGCCTGGATTGGAGTGTGATAAAACAGTTTTCTATACTGTCCGGGGGGCGACTTTTTTCGATGGCCCCGAAGAGGATTCTATGAAGCCCAACAAAGAAACAAAGTAATACCAATTTCGATATATTTAAAATTAATTCTCACCTCTTATTCAAAGACAACAGATGAATCGATCAATATCGGCATATCCCAAGATATGATTTTTTCTCCTGTTCGTCAACTCAAAGTGGGCGTAATGGTGTTAAGGTTACAAGAATTTTATCATAACTTAACATTGTAATCATGGTATTCACCAGCAAGACCATTACAGTAACACCACGATTTACTGCACAGTTTGCAGTTTTTGCGGGAAAGACAACTCGTGCGATTAATCGTCGTGTAAGATAAATCAGGGTTTTGATGTGGTTCACAAGCACTCGCTCAAGTAGGGGTAATTAGGGAAGCAGTGAGATATTACGAGAATATTAAATAAGTCCAACAACTCACCTTCGGGTTTCAATCTTTGAACAGGTACAAATAGGTTCCAGAGAGGTATTATACTGTCGAACCGTCATGAAGCTTCAGCAGAAAATATAAGGTCGAAAACCAACAATCCCAGCATTATTTTTGAACTGCAGACATCTAATAGAGATACTGGTTGTTTTTTCGTTTTGAAAATTCAAATTAATTAGTATATAAAATCAAGCGTTTACATTTACAGCATGCAAAATTAAAATGACATATTTTGATATAACTAATTGATAATGGTCGTAATACCTAATATAATTGCTTATTGGGTGGCCGGATGACAACAAATTAAAAAATAAAAATAACTTATTATATAATATTTAACGTTGGGGCCGTCTACAACAAAGTTGAATGATGAAACAATAACAAGAAATGAAACATATCATAGAAAACGTAATCATTTTGTTCATAACATTCTGTCCCAACAGCTGAAACAAGAAAAAAGTTAAAAATTAATAGAAATTAAATAACAATGTATCCTTCGTGGACGGTAGTGTTACAAATATGAAGAAGGCAAAATCTCAGAACCGACTAAGTTATTAATATTAATACAATAAGATTACGTCAACAGTTTGAACCGACACTCTATAATTTAATAACTAAGATAATGGATGTCTTTGGTGGGCAAATAAGAACAGAAACGCCACGCAGGGATTTAAAAAGTAATCGTGTGTTAAACCTATTATAATGTGACTAAGATTTGACAGTTTAAGCCAAAACCGATGATGAGGATTGCCAGACTTTCGACAAATGAAATACCCAAGGGGGGGGGGGGGGGGGCCCTATAGCATTCTATAAAGAAACACTTAATAATTGGTTTTCTAGAGCGGATGTGGATTACAATAACCGATCTGTATAAATAACCCCTCGCATTCTGTCGGCCTTTTTACTATGGAATTCGTCCGGGAGAGGCTTAACTTTTTAATAAATAGCTGGAATATGAATACGGTTATTGAATATTCCGTTGGAGTGTACGGGGTAGATTTATGCACCAACCAGTATGTACAGAACTTAATACTGGCATAATTTTCAGATTATACGATCTGAAAGGACGAAAGGTCTGACCTGCTGTGATCGCTGAACATGAACACGACCTATCATAAACCGGGGATCAGGGCATGGATTTGCGCCAAACTGAAGTGTTAAAAAAATGTACATAATATGACACACTTTTTCTACCCTAGAAGAGCGAACTGCTTGTACCGCGTTTTGTAACGATACCCCTCGTAAGTCTGTTGCTATAATGCAACAGGGAAGGGCCAATGGATAGGTTAGGTTTGGGTTTGGAAGTGGGTCACAGTTTTTACCTTCAAAGCCTTGTTACACTCTTACCAGCGGTCAGCTAAATTTAAACTGCTGGTAACAACAAGTTTTTCCTGCTGTAATTGGCATAACAATACTCAAAGTTGTCAACCGCAAAGAATGGTAGTTAAACGATGGATTATTGTTTAATGGAATCAATCCCGTCAAGACCCAGGATTAATTTTATCAATCTTTGAAGCGAGGAGATTATGCAAGTTTAAACCAGTCACAATTATCGATTTTAGATTTCTAAAACTCTACCTTTGAACATACTGAATATAATAAAACTGAGTATCAATTCTGTGGATCAGGATAGGCCTGAGTAGGTTACATTAATGTACGTCTACACAAACCGAACACTGTGTTTTAATACAAAGTTTGAAATATTGACGTGCCTTTTAAACTTATACAAAAACAGGTCCGACCAGTATACCTTTCAATTAACTGATTATGATATGCTTAAACAAGACCAAATCTCCTAAATAAATACATTCATTTCAACGTGCATTATATACTAGTAATTAGTAAGTAACAGTGCAGATGTGCTCTAAAAGCGAAAGCTATCCGATTAATAATTCATACCTAAACAGCAGCAATCAAGGATCGAATGACTAACGGTAGATCGAGTTGATAACAAGAATAATTCAAGCTCCCCCCATAACCATTTCGAACAATTTAATTGAGTGATTAAAGGGCGATCAAATCATCAGTATAAGGGGCTGGATCCAAATTAAAGCCACGGACATGTTCTCCCATCTCCGCAATACATTTCGTAGTAGCTACAACAATATTTATTACAAATACGAACGGCGCGGCGCCTTATTATGAGGAGAATTTTTTTTCTTCCCTCTTGTTGTTATTGTTTGCAAATTGACTATGACCCCCTTTATCGTCCTGACGCTACAGGGGAGAGCCGCGCACTACGTGCCGGCGGGTCATACTACGTATGACAAGTCAAACGTCGCCAAAAGTTGCCTCTCGGCCAATGCAATGAAATCGCTGCATTATGTAAGCCAAGCTCTGCATATGAATATTGTAATTCAATTATCATACTGACAATGGCAAAATGCAGCGATTCATTGGAACGAAGAGCAACTGTTGGCGACGTTTTTGCCTACAACTACTGGCAGCATTGATCGAAAACCTGGTTCAGCCCCCCTGTGTAGCTTGCAGTAGCGCGTCACGCAGTACGCGTATACACATGGCTATGTGAAGTGAATTCTTTTAATTCACATTTAATTTTTAGGGCGACTTTTTGTAGCACAATTTATTTACATTTAAATCGGAAAAACAATATATGTTACTTCATGGAAATAATTTTAGCGCGATTTAACGTGTACGGTGAACTCGTAAAATATTTGTTTCAAAATTTGTTCAAGACGGGGACCGTCGACGAGTCCCACTCGGGCGCGCGTAATAAAACACAATAGCGGATGCACTACTGTAACAGCGCCGCGCATTAACAATTTTTCTCGCAACCTTCGGTAATCGGCAAAATACACCATTGGGCTCCGCCGAGCTGCGAATTATGACATCATGAATCAAGGACCAAGGCGAGTATACATACATTAAAAATTATCACTTCAGAAACTGGAGCAGAGATCGTGTCCTTAAAATTTTTTGATGAAATATTTGAACAGCAAATAATGGGGGCCACTAAGCGAGCCCATAACGATATATTCCAATCCAAACCTTGATTTCCTTACCCTACACCTAGCCCTAGCCCTAACCATAAAGCTAACCCTAACCCATAATGGAAATGTTGTGACCCATTTTAGTGTTTTCTCTAACCGGAACCAATAAATAAACTGAAATGGGCCCATTTTTAGTGTTTGCTCTCATATCAAATATGGCGCTGTCACATATTCAGTCACACCTCGTTCCCTTGCGTCCATACAACATGGAAGCTTCAAGCCTCACACTTTTTTTTTGTTGGGGACTGGCCGTGGTAACCAGCCAATGTTTACTCAAATAAATATATATAAAAATCAATGGTAATAAGAAATTCATCCCGTGGGCACATGCATAAATATAAAAATGTAAGGAAAACTCAAACTATTCAATTTAGATTCTACCGGTGAAAGTATGCATGAAGGTTTATAAATTTAAAAGTTTTATATTCTCAATGGTTAATAGTAAAGATAAGAAAGTAAACAAGACTGAGATTTGAAATCGCGGCCGATAAAACAGAATGTCCTATGTTGGGCAGTGTAATTGGATGATATATGCACGTTTATATTGAGAGATGCATAAGTTGTGCATATAACTATGATGTAGAGACACGGTTATATCGGCATTTTGGTTTTATTTTACGCTTTGATTTTCCTTAGTCCTGTTATACAATATAACATGAAATTAGGCCAATCGCTTCGAAGATGTTTTCATTTTGCTGATCGGATGAGGCACCGTATAATCAGCTTTGAGTGTATTGTTCCATTTTCGTGCCCATTGAAATGAAGCCTACCATTCCTAACTTTCCTGTTTTCATTTGTCGTTGTCTCTTCCAACCGATATTATCCAACTATGCTTTTGGGTAAACGTTGCTGACTCCACCACCTATGTATTTAACCTAATATTTAGTGTAGTACGGTAGACATAGACTTTGGTTACAGGGTATTTTCTCTTAAGGTAGATATTAAGAATTTGGTAAAATTTTTATTGTATGACTAGATCCATTATTGCAACGTTTTTTAATATTTAAATTTAAGAGGTTCTATTATAGAGTGGTTCACAGTGTGATAACAATTCCAATTGGGGGGGGGGGGGGGGGGGGGGGGGGGGGGGGGGGGGGGGGATATATTTAAAGTGATGATTTAATAAATGATTAAAAGAACTCGCTACCGCTCGCTGCACAAAAAGTTATACAATAATTCTAAATCCTATTTGTATCGTGGATGGAGAACCGGTGTCAATACAAAACATTTACTAGGTTGCCGTTTGGTGTGAGCAATAGCGAACAGCACGCGACACTCCTTTGCCCGTCAACCTATCTCTAATCTATTTAAGATTGACAACCATACTACACAATTAAATAGGATTCCTTTAAATATCTAATTGATTTATTGTAAACTTGTTTACTCTGTAATAAATGGCATAAAAATGAAATTTTTGTTTAACTGAAATTTTTGCTTAACTGAAATTTTTGTTTACCTGACTGTGTTTTCTGCTCCGAGTGAAATCCCCTTAGATTTTACTCTAGTTAGGGCATCAGCATCTCGTTATCTTCTCTTTGGATTTACTCAATATGTAGTCAATCGATCAAGCTCTAACAACCATCTAACAATCTTTCCACTGTTATCTTGGTTATTACTTGATGAATTTTAAATGTTCGTGGTCGGTAATAAATATACTTTGCCTGACAATACACATCCCACTTTATTGAGCACTCTTTGATAGCAAATAGTCAATTCTGTACCTTCCAGTTTCGCTGAACATTCTGGTAGGGTTTTAATAACGAGATCCTAGAATGATATTCTGACCTTTAAACATTTGAGAAATCCGGTAACACTGGTGCGGTTCTTTGTCTAAGGACTGTCGATCAATTGATCTAGGGCTTGTTGCTGCTTATCACCCAAGAACCAAACTCTCTCTTATCGATTAGAATCATGGTTAAGGTTTGTTATCTCTGCATATTTTGGGGACAAACGCGTCCTGTTTGAAGTGTACCAATGATACATAAAAGTATTTGAACCTGCTCATGCTTTTTGTTTGAGGATTGGAATTCAATTACTGAACAATCATCATTTCTGGTAACACTTCATTGTGTTTGCTAAGAAAAGCCTAGAAAGTCCTATTTCTTTGAATCCACATTCACATTCGCGTGTTCAAATGACAGGTTATACTTCTCCTAGCTCTTCTAACACTGCAGTTTATTGCGTAGAGATGCTCTTCGAATGTTTCTGAAAATATAAAACATTTATCACTAAATGGTCCAACTCCATCAATATCTCTTTTCTTTAAGATCATCGATCATTTTATCCATATTTTTCTTTGGAAAGCTGCCTTGGCTAGTTTTAAGTCGCAAAAGCATACATTGAATTCATATTCCTGTTAGAAACGCTAATGAAAGTTTATTTTTATCATCCTTCATGTACCCTCCAAACACCAGTACCCTGAAGGGAGGTCTAGTTGGGTAAAGTAGTTACATGTCAAACCAGCATCAATCATATCAATCACGTCAGCAAGGGGATAAGAATCTTGGATCGTATTCTTATTCAAATTACAGAAATCTATGACATACGTAGTATTGTTCCTGTGTTAGTGACGAGAAGAAGGGTTACCTATTGTATGGAAGATTTAGAAGGGCGGATAATCCATTAATTCAACATTTCAATCACTTGCTGCAGCTGATTAACTTCATTATTTCTATTTGGCCAGGAATTCTATCGTACCTTGTCTTTACTAACACGTCGTCTCACTAAGATACGATGAAGTTCAGTGTGCACAACTTGAGCTTTGCTGTTTTTTACAAAAACTTGCAGAACTCTTCTAACAACATTTTGGATGCTTTCTTTTGATTTTCCAGCTATGTCTGAAAAAAAAAAACCCCAATCTTACATCTGTTGATGAACTGGTTGCAATTTATTACTCTATATCCACTGACTTTATTCGACGTATTATCTAAAAGAATAAAAAAAATTGTGTGCGTGTGTTTTTATATTTATTTTGCTACGGCGCATGTGAAACCCCAGGGCATCCAGCACCGGAGAAGCTGAAATGACACTCTCTGAACCCTTGGTGCCGCTCAGATTTTGCCTCTTGGCTGGTAAGCCGAGTCATGATCGATTAACTCAGCTTCTTCGGTACAACACAGACCGGAGGGTACTATTAGCCGCTTTGCCGGTGGTATCCTCCTGGTGTCCTGGGGTTTGGCAGGTTCCTCATTAAAAAAAAAAATATATATATATATTTTTTCTATAATTAATATGTTATCTGACAAATATGTTATCTTGACAAACTCTTCTAAAGAGGAACTGCAAACCCTGATGCGGGACAGGGATATAAGGAGGGGGTTATATGGCGCGGACGTAGATCGGACTTAGTTCCAACATAGTAGTAGTAGTTATCTGGAGTGTCGTTCTGGTTCACAGATTTAAAGAAAGGTAATATGCGTCAGATGTCTGAGACCCTCAATAGTAAGACCAAATTTTCAGTCAGTTTAAGATTCGTCTTTGATAAAAAAGAGATGCTCACCAAGCGTGAAAATTTTAAAGGTGGTGTTTTCATGAAAAGGATTCTGCACATGATTTTATGATTATCAAATGTTCGAAACAACAATCCCTAAAAGTGGTACATGTATGACTTTTATTTGTTCAATACCAGTGACCATGGAGCAAATAATCTCCCATTTTCAGTTCACTGGCCAAAAAGATCCTTCGGCTTCCTGTAATTGGCTGGTTGCACTTGTGTAACAATGTGGCTGTTGGAATACACCGAAGTAAAATAAGTGTCTTGATAAAAAAAAGATGAAATTTCCAGGACTGACATTTTACAGTCTTGACCAATTTTTTCACCCGCAACCAATTATTAAGTCAACTATAGATGCCAAATGACACGATTGAGGAGCTGGAAGTTTGATTTCGGTCGGAGGAAGCCCACAGCAGAAAGCTTAACAAAACGAAAAGTTGTATTTTCAAAAGTCTGTCCCATTTTCAAATATGAAATTTTCTGAACACAAATTTGACAGATTGGATGAAATGTTTGGCCAGAAACCAATTAGTCAGTTAATTGATGATGGTATGAAACCAAATTGAGGTACTGGGAGTCAAAATCCCGAATAAAATTACAAAATCATGTCGTCCCAATCTCTGTCCCATTTTCAGTTTTTGAAGATGAAATTTCCAGGACTGAAATATTACAGTCATGACCGATTTTTTACCTGCAACCAATTAGTAAGTCAACTATAGATGCCAAATGACACGATTGAGGAGCTGGAAGTTTGATTTCGGTCGGAGGAAGCCCACAGCAGAAAGTGTAACAAAACGAAAAGTTGTATTTTCAAAAGTTCGTCCCATTTTCAAAGATGAAATTTTCTGAACACAAATTTGACAGATTGGATGAAATGTTTGGCCAGAAACCAATTAGTCAGTTAATTGATGATGGTATGAAACCAAATTGGATACTGGGAGTCAAAATCCCGAACAAAATTGCAAAATCATGTTGTCCCAATCTTTGTCCCATTTTCAGTTTTTGAAGATGACATTTCCAGGACTGAAATTTTACAGTCTTTTACCCGCAACCAATTAGTAAGTCAACTATAGATGCCAAATGACACGATTGAGATGCTGGAAGTTTGATTTCGGTCGGAGGAAGCCCACAGCAGAAAGTGTAACAAAACGAAAAGTCGTATTTTCAAAAGTCTGTCCCATTTTCAAATATGAAATTTTCTGAACACAAATTTGACAGATTGGATGAAATGTTTGGCCAGAAACCAATTAGTCAGTTAATTGATGATGGTATGAAACCAAATTGAATACTGGGAGTCAAAATCCCGAACAAAATTGCAAAATCATGTTGTCCCAATCTTTGTCCCATTTTCAGTTTTTGAAGATGAAATTTCCAGGACTGAACTTTCACAAATTTGACCGATTTTTTGACCTGCAACCAATAAGTGAGTCAACTATAGATGCCAAATGACACGATTGAGGTGCTGGAAGTTTGGATTTCGGTCGGAGGAAGCCCACAGCAGAAAGCTTAACAAAACGAAAAGTTGTATTTTCAAAAGTCTGTCCCATTTTCAAATATGAAATTTTCTGAACACAAATTTGACAGATTGGATGAAATGTTTGGCCAGAAACCAATTAGTCAGTTAATTGATGATGGTATGAAACCAAATTGAGGTACTGGGAGTCAAAATCCCGAACAAAATTGCAAAATCATGTTGTCCCAAATTTAGGAACCGACCGGAAATCCGGCTGAATCCGGTTCCGGCCGGATATCCGGCTTCAAAATCCGGTTCCGGTTCCGGCTGGAAAAAAATTTGCCGGATTTTTGCCGGATTTCAGTTTTTTTTACCGAAAAAAAATCAAAAAAATATTTTCGGCTAATAATGAACAGGGTAGCCTGAATCGTGGAAAAAAAGTGGTTTTCAGAAAAACTTTAAAAAATTTTGACTTAGAAGTTTTTCGGTCCGAGTCGTTCTCGAGACGTACCTCCTGTATCGAGAGCTCCCGCTTCCGAGCTCGTGTTGCAAAGGGGAGGCCTGCCTTCCAAGATCACATTACCGGGGGAAACCTCGAGTCCAGAATTGTGTATCGATGGGTAGGTGCGGACTTCGAAAAACCGAAAAAATATTTTCGGCTAATAATGAACAGGGTAGCCTGAATCGTGGAAAAAAGTGGTTTTCAGAAAAACTTCGAAAAATTTTTACTTAAAAGTTTTCGGTCCGAGTCGTTCTTTCGTAAGCTGCGAAATGAAAGCAAAATGTTCAGGTGTAGAATCACGTAAAAAGTTCTTCAGTTGGAGTGAGTCCTTCTTTAGTTGTTCGATGAGTACGTATTTGAACTGAATGTGTTGGTTTAAACATGAAGAACATTGCACCATTCGAGCAAACTTACACTCGTGCTCCACCTCTAGCAGACACTACCGTCGAGAACAAATTGGGTGCACTTCGACGAGATCTGATCAACATCACCAAGACAGCTCAAGTCACACCCAATCTCACTCCAAAACAACGAACTGCCCTCAGAAACCTGAAGAACAATGAAGACCTTCAAATTTCCGTCGCTGACAAAACAGCAGAGTTTAAAGTAATGCCTAAAGAAGATCACATCAGGACAACTACAACTCACCTCAACAATGGAAACGTCTACAAGAAGATCGATATACCACAGGATAAACTGGGCAAACAAAAGTACATAAACAAGTTAACTAAAACTCTAGAAGACGATGTTAACTCAACATTCAAGAACATTGCCAAGAGTCGTAATCTCCCTCAAGATGTTACTAACCTGTTAATGAGCCATCACACCACCCTCGCTACTGCAAGAGTGATGCTTAAAACCCACAAGTACACAAGTGATGAGATCAAGACTCTTAACCCTGACACAATGAAAACTAGACTTATTGTTTCAGGCTGCAACTCCCCTTTCCACAAAATCCTTTGGTTCGTCTGTCACATTCTATCTCCTCTGATGAATCTAGTACCTCCTCATTTGAAAAACACTTACGATTTTCTTCGAAGGATTAGAAACATCACACCAAATGATCTGAAGAGTCTTACTTTCTTTACAGCAGACGTCGAAGCTTTATACACCAATATCAACGTACTAACAGCAATAGAAGATGTCATGGAATTTGCCAAAGAAAATAGACAGTCAATCAGTACATACGGTCTCCATCTCTCTGATTTACAAGAACTACTATAGAGACAACCCTAGGAAAGTCATATTTTGTCTACAAACGACGATCTAAACGGAGCCACCACCAACAGACGAAAAGCTCAGCAACTGTGCAACCTCATCGAACAACAAGATCCTGACAAACTTATCAAACTAACTGTAGACTACCCTGACAATCAGAACGACTTTGTTCCCTTCCTCAACACGGAAATAAAGATCGACTCAGATGGAATAGTACATTCTAGACTCTACAGAAAACCACAGAAAAAGCCAATCACCCTCCACTACAACTCTCATCATACAACACGTACAAAGAATGCTACTGTTGAGAGTATGTACAACACCGCAGAGGCAGTCTCTAACAACAGAGAAAACGAGAAGTACTCAGAAAAGATGATAGATAAACTTCTCATCAACAACGGCTACACTGATAGAGTCTTAGAAACCATAAAGAACAAGAGAAAACGTAGAAAGAGAATTAATCAGAACGTACAGAACAAAGACCAAGACGGAGCGATTCTCAAACTACCCTATGTCAACGAAGCTACTAGTCGCAAATACAGAGATGCTGTCAGACATAGTGGACTCCCCATCAAAATTGTCGAGAAACCTGGACGGAAACTGAAGGATCTCCTTACAGACTCCAGACCCCTTGACAAGAAATCCTGTACAACATCAAACTGCAGAACATGCGCAGCTTTAACCGATGGAGAATGCACCACAACTAACACCGTCTACCACATCACTTGCGAAGTAGACAATTGTACCGAGAACTATGGTGGGGAAACATACAGACCGATCAAGTGCAGGTTCGACGAGCATTACCGTAGTGCGGCAAATCCAACAGCAAAATCTTACGAAGATAAGCCACTAGCAAAGCACTACAGGGAAAGTCACCCTCAGCACAAAGGCCCCCCAAAGCTTAAACTTCAAATCGTAGATAGAGGAACATCACTCATCAACAGAAAGATTAAAGAAGCCCGATTTTTAGTTGAAAATAAACCAACACTCAACGATAAAACAGAGTTGAACAATCTAACACAGTTTTTAGTTGAGTGACGTGTAAATAGTAATATTCTCGTTTAATTCTTTTATCTCTTTTAATCTTTTATCTCCTGTATAACGTCACGCTATTCGTTAATTTTCAGATGAGCCCTATTTGATAAATTTTGTCAGTTTTATGTTCATATTTGCTCCGATTTCGTTAAAAACTATTTACGGTTGATAACTATTTTACAGTTATATATTTTGTTTGAAATAAATTTCGTCGTCAAATTTTTAATGTGAATATTGATCGTTATAATTGAATTAATACTACTTCAGAATATGAGTATGACGTAGAAATGTCGATACGTTATTCAGCTATTTATTTCCATTAGAATCTGTCTTCACTGAGTCTATTCAGAAACAATCAGAAATTTGAATAAAAGAACTATCAAATCATGAGACTCAAAAACACTACACGAATCCACCACAAAATCATGTTAATATGTAGAAGTAGCTGGATTTCCTATATAATGTGGTTTGTGACACGAATAAGTCGACATACTCTAAATGTCCTAAAAGTCGACAATTCAATTCTCAGTCTTCAACAGAGACTATTATTAAGCTATTGTTCTAATTAACTTTCTAAAAATCAATTGAAGAAATCTGTCCGCTAATTTAAACCGGGCCATCAACATTTAAAGTACCTGTATTGTAGCCAGATGGCCTTGGCGTATCTAATAATAAATCAAATTAAACTAAATTTTAATTAAATTATTTAACTGAATCTAAACCTGCTGTTCTTATATAACTGCACTTTATAACGTTCTCTCTGCTGTACTTTAAAAATGTTCATGGTATTAGTGTTATTATCAGCTGTGTTACTTGCTAGTGACAGTGCCCCTCCACCAATACCGACTGGGGTACCAATACCAACTAACACGCCGGACCCGACCGCTACCACTCCTAAACCAACAAAGCCTACTCCCAAACCTACTACACAGAGTCCTAATCCTAAACGTGAGTTTTAAAGATTAGTTTGTTGATTCGCATTGTCCTATGACCATTTCTCGTACAAGAGCTAAAAGCTGCTCCTTAAATCCAAGACACTCTGATGTAAATATATGGAGTCGAATTTAAACAATTTATCTCTATTTTCCGGTTCACTCAAAAATCTGATGTTTTCGTTCTAAATGAGTAAATTGTTCAGCTTGTGAGGACTCCAACTCTGTGACCTGCCGGGCTGGACAGTGTTGGTTCCCTTACGATGAGTTCTGCCCCAAAACATGCGGACTTTGCGATTAGGAGATATGTGCTGATACGAGATACAAGGTTAACGTGGATATTGTTGAGCTCCAGGGATATCTTTCTAGTTGACAATCTATACGATTTTACTATTCTACTTATCGGGGTGTAATAAACGAGTGTTTTATTAGTGACATTATAATACACAGACTGGTTAATTGTAATTATTAGTAGTAATTTGTAGTAAGTAATTTGTAGTAGTAATTAGTAGTAAGTAATACCTGTTTAGATGCTCTGATAGTGCTCATCCCACTTAGCGTCCCTGACACGTGACTCATTACTGGACTCCGCACTGAAAACAAGAGGTTATCAAGTTATATAAACATATTTACCAACTGTATATCAAATTAGTATGTGATAGTAAAGCAATTTCAGATCAAGACGTAGTGTTGATAAAAGTCTACTTGTCATTATTTTAGCACATAAATGCTCGAGATTGCTTTAAAAACAAGAAAGCTTGTTAAAAGTTAATATCACTAACATATAGCTTCCACTCGCCGTACTTCCACGGAAGTTTTGAGGTAAAAGTAGAGAACCATTGCCATGAACAGTAGGAGAGGTAGTAAGATGAGAATGAAGTAGTAGTTTGAGATACACAGGACTATCATTGACGCTGAAAATGAGAAGGTTAATATAGATGATAAACAAATGATAAAGAAATCGACAAGTCCAATCTTGATTACAAGGCCAGGTTTACATACTTCAAAGTTAGACTATTCAAGGATTATTCGATCAGCGATTATCTATAACCTTCAGTATAAAATACGATAGGAGATAATATTGTTAAAATTCTGCGCTCCCGACAAATCGCCCGCCCAAATTTATAAAAAAAATCTTGTGAAAAGGCCCTGAGGGTATAAAAGTAATTTGGTTCTATCGCACAGTTCGTGCACATTAGATTTCAGGTGGAAATAGGGTGATTTGAAAATCCGACATAGAAATTGTGTGTAAAAAATGGTCTAATATGACCGGTTGTCTGACAAGCCTATCGGGATTTTAATTAACATCCGTGCAGGGTTGTTAACTATTGTCTAGGAAACGGGATATCCGGTGCTGATAGAGGTAGTGATCGCTATATAAACCAAGAATTTTACAGATAATTTATAAGTCCGTTATCATTATCGACTTTATTCAGTTGAAGTAACAATTTATTGTACCTTTGACTATTTGCTTAAGCAATATTTGCTTCAATCGATTGAATTAGTTGGTTGAATTATCGAATCTTGAAACAACCTATTGCCCGTTATGTCTGAGCGTTGCTATCTTTACGGTTCTTCTACGGTCCAGTACGGTTATCCGCCAGGGTACATGGCACATGGCGCGCGGCGTATAATTTTATGATAACTTGTGTTACAATTGCAATTCAATTGTTGTAATACGCGTTACATTTATGACAGGTTCGAAGTAGCATTTTTAAAAATAAATTCGTTTTAAGCTCTCTTAGAAACTTAGAAACTATTTCGAGGTTAAACTGGTTGGGTATTTTATGTAGAGAGTTTACGAAAACTTGACAATTTAACTTCCGTAAGATGAAAGATACTGTACGTGGTGGTTGTCCACGATTTGGATGTAATAATCTGATTATCACAGCAATACTTATAGAGCGCTTACGGTCCTTATTTACTCTACCCTAAGATCGCAACAACTAAGCTGTACCACCCATGTGAGGTTGTCACGTTGTAGCAAGCGACCAGGGGTGTAGGAAGCGGGGGGGGGGGCAGGGGGGCCATCGCCCCCCCATGAAATCTGGGCAAGGGGCCAAAAAGGGCCAACTTTTTTATTTAGGTTTCTAAACAGTTTTGGGAAAAAAATTTTTCCCGAAAATTTTACAAGTCAAAATTTTCTAAGTCAAAAATTTTCAAAGTTTTCTATTCTTGGAAACTACTTTTGTTCATGTTTCATGCTACCCTGATCATTATGAGCCAAAAATATTTTTTCGTTTTTCGAAGTTCGATATAAGATTTTGGACTCGAGGGTCCCCCTTTGTAATGTGATCTCGGAAGGCAGGCCTCTCCTTTGCAATACGAGCTCGGAAGCGGGAGCTCTGCTTTCAGAGGTATGTATCGAGAATGACTCGGACCGAAAATTTTCTAAGTCAAAAATTTTCAAAGTTTTCTGGGAAACTACTTTTGTTCATGTTTCATGCTATCCTGATCATTATGAGCCAAAAATATTTTTTTCGGTTTTTGAAGTCCTTACCTAGATTCTGGCTTTGGCGCGAAGCGCCAAAAAATATTTAGAATTTGGCCCCCCCATGAAGAAAATCATTCCTACACCCCTGCAAGCGACCATTTAAGTGTAAGCGGAGTCTGAAATTATATAAACTGTGAAAATAACACCTCACCTACAAATGCAGTGAACATGGTAGCAAACTGACTGGATACGAACGAGAGTCTCTCATCACAAAATAGCGTGTCCTTTGAGAACCGGTTAATCAGAATTCCTGAAATTAGTTACATTTTATGTGTTATTGCAGAAATAGTGCAGTGGAAAATTGTTTTGGTCACCACTAATAAAACAGATTTCTGACTCCCTGACTTTCTTTGTACGACACAGGTTGTACGGAAAAAGTATATTATATCTGTAAGAGAAATAGAGCGACTTACCTATCGGAGTGATGTCAAAGAAACGGATGGGAGATTTCAATATTCCAGAAAATGCCATGTTGTGTAGAGCCTTGGAGGCCTGGGTGCCGGCATAAGCTGGGAGTATTAGAGTGTATTATATTTTACTATAGTGTATTTAATCATTGATTTATAGTTCATATTCTTTGTTCTTCTGTTGAGAAATTATTTGTAATGGAGCTCGAACCAGTCATAGTCACCACGAAAATATAGAGTAATGAACCCTGATTAGATTTGATACACAAGCGTTTACGTGCAAGACAACTTACCAATAAAGAAGACCAGAAGACAGTAGAAGAGTACTGTCTCAACGGCCAGCACAACGTAAGTTTTAAAAGTGTTATCAGATCCACTCTCTCCCATCTCCACCATCTCTACCCTTAGGAACAACATGAAATTAGAATGAAGATTTCCTGATAATGTATAAATGTATAATGTACAAATAACAGAGGAACCACTATGAAGATTTCCTGATAATGTATAAATGTATAATGTACAAATAACAGCGGAACCACTATGATAAGAAAAGAAACAGCAGAAAAAACCCTGACCAGGTCAAAGCCTCTTCCTCCTGGAGTATCTTCACTGTCTGAGCTCCAGCTACCATTATCAGGATCATGGGAAATGTGATAAACCCAAAAGAGAGGTTCCAGTACTTTAAATACATCCTCTTATCTATTAGCCCCGTCTTACGCTCCTCCTTTTCTTGTTTCGGCTTTGTTTTCTTCTCTTTCTTTGTATCCCCCTGTAAGTTTAATGTAAGAGGTCAAACACGGTAAAACCAGCGCCTTCAGCGTGGTTTATTTCATCTGCTCTTAGTTTGACACAAAAATAGTTTGAAGGTCTTAGTAATTTGTTGATCGAGACTGTAGGACGTAGTAACATAAACTGAATATAGTGATTTACTAACAGTATCTTTTTCTTTTTGGTCTTCATCTTCTCTCAGTTTAGTTTGTTCCTTTATTAAATCTGTAATATACATTAATTTTACAAATTAAATGTAGCTTGCTATAAGAAAGCCAGGGGTGCCATATAAAAACTTTTTTTTTTATTTCTACTCAATAAAACATCAAACATTCACTTGAAGAGTCCAGTAATAATGTTATTAGTAATAATATCAACCCTTGTCGTGCAGTTCCTCCCATGTACCATGCTCTGCTATCCTACCCACTATACTGCTTCCTTCCTTTACTGCCCTGAAACCAAAGAGATTAATTGTAAACTGTGAGAGAAACACAGGATACTAGTCACGTGGTATGTCACGTGATAGGTTACAGCTTCTAATAATAAGGGTTGGTAGCTCAATTTGTAGAGTGTGTTAAATGTTAATGGTACATTCACAGTACTGCTGCACAACGACAATCCGCCTCCCCATCAGACATGTGTAATTTAATAAAGCACACTGCGAGGTTCCTGTTATAATGATCTGTACTAACCTGTTCATAAGGTAGATATGATCTAGTTGAGACAGATACTCTGTGTTGTGAGTTACCAGTATTACTGTCTTGTCCTGCAGTTGTCCCTTTATCAACCTGTTCACATATTGTATAACAAGAGAAACCTTGGGTATCCTTGGAAGGTATGAGTCAACAAATATCCTTGAAAGGACGTATGAATAAACAATCTGTAAAATATTCATGGATGAACATTGAACATTAGAAAAACATCAAAATGATACTTAAAACAAATGGAAAAGAGTGACATAATGATCGCCAGGTTAATGTATCTTGACATTTGCGGGGAAGTGAATAATATTTTTGTAGACAAATGCCAGTGATTAACCAATCAGCTTTCAGCATCGACCAATTAAAACCCAAGATCGCTGCCACGCAGTCACGTGTCAAAACATTGATGGTCCTCCTCCCCATCTAGACCTATTTATGTGGTACCTGTTGAAGATATGGCTAGCACACTTGGTGTCCACTGCGCTGAGAGGGTCGTCCAATAAAACAACATTCTCCTCTCCGTACACCACTCTTGCTAAACTCACCTGAAAACAAAGTGGTCACGACGTGATGATCTGGTGCTTTATTACCTGTAATATTACCTGTAATATCTTTGTATTATTCAGTTATTGTTTTATATGCTTACTGTCGACTGATCAATCAGATATCAATCGAATAGAATATAACTCATATGGTCATTAACTCAATTACGGGCACCACATTTTAGTTAATTTAAACATACTCCTTTGGTAGTGCGATATAATCAACGTGATGACTCAAATTAATAATTATTAGATAACCTTATTACATGTCATCTCGTTTATCTCTCTTTGCAAAACCTGAAACCTCGTTAGTCGGTTATACCCCTCACATGATCGTGCCAGATTGCATCTCCAGACAATATGCGGTGGATCATATTCCTTGGAAAAGTATTTAAGCCAGTCCCAAATCGTTACAACTGTTTAACATTGTCTCCTCACAGCAACTATACGGAACGTTCTTCTATTCTCAGCTGTAAGGACTGCCAGGTGACTTATCGGAATCTTTATAATGACGTCACTGGTCCTACAGAAGCTACAACATTCCTTCCCATCTGCTCCCGCCACGAGGCTTCACCTCCAAACCTCAGCTACATCCCGCCCTACTGAACCCTCCAAACCTCACTCCAAACCTCAGCTACATTCCGTCCTACTGAACCCTCCAAACCTCACTCCTCCCTCCTCCGCTCCCTTGCTAACATCTCCTGCTCCCGTCTCCCTACCAACCTCTACCTCTCTAACCACTTTACCTAAACCTCCCTCCTCCGCTCCCTTGCTAACATCTCCTGCTCCCGTCTCCCTACCAACCTCCCTCCTCCGCTCCCTTGCTAACATCTCCTGCTCCCGTCTCCCTACCAACCTCTACCTCTCTAACCACTTTACCTAAACCTCCCTCCTCCGCTCCCTTGCTAACATCTCCTGCTCCCGTCTCCCTACCAACCTCTACCTCTCTAACCACTTTACCTAAACCTCCCTCCTCCGCTCCCTTGCTAACATCTCCTGCTCCCGTCTCCCTACCAACCTCCCTCCTCCGCTCCCTTGCTAACATCTCCTGCTCCCGTCTCCCTACCAACCTCTACCTCTCTAACCACTTTACCTAAACGTCCTCCAACTTGGTCCCCTGAAGGCTGCTTGTTACTCTACTATAAAGTCAAGAACAGTTTCAGAGACCCTGTCTCCTTGATAAAATATACTGGAACTACTAGTAAATCCTTCGAGATAAAACGACATATAGCTGAGCTGATGATTCTGGGCTACGAGACCTTCACCAGGACCAAGCAAAGAATGGATAGAAAACGGATGGATATGACGAATGGTGTGTACGGAATTGGTCAACTTGGTCTGAGTGCCAAGTGTCGCAAGATTCTCAGCACTCGAGCTATGAGGAGGAGACGACACTTTGCTGTCAAGGATGGACTTTTATTTGGAAAGTTTAACAAATCTGTCTAATTCTGTTTATTTTTACCATGATTGCACATTATTACTGTAACTAAACCTTTTAATCCGTGCAGTTTTACTAACATTTTCAAAGATAGCTGATATTAACTATTGATCAATAAGACATCCTTGGTATAACTTAGTTTATATATATATATACATATAGTAAATATGAAATCTATAAAATAACATAAATTAACAACAATAAACATAAACACACTGAAGAGATATCGTAGGATACTCTACCTCCCTACATAATATACAATAAAGGTAACTCCCTGGGGAGTAGCTAACTGAGTAGTGATAATATGATAAAACACTACTAAATAATATAATAACTAACCCTGGCTCTCTGTCCTCCTGATAACTGCACACCTCGTTCTCCGACTATCGTGTTCAGACCGTTTGGAAGGTCTTCTAAATCCTATGGTAGTGTTTCTCGGTCAAAAACAATCAGTCTGCCATTTCTCTGCTAAATCCAAAATAAGCAGGTTTTCTCAATAATTTCAATAATAATTGTCGGACTGATTTGTAGTTAGTCGCAGTCTCTCGGAGAAACTTAATGAAAATTTAATGAAACTGTAGGGTTGTGTAGCACAACCTGTGCCTCAAGTAAATCTAGCAACTAAACCTAGTTATAAACTAGCTCTACTATTAGGTATAAAGTACTAAGTATTTATAAAACCTGTGTGAGATAGCAGGACTCAATTATACTGTTCAGCTTCTTTTCATTCATTGGTCGGTTAAATAAAATGTTATCTTTAACACTACCTGATGAGAGAAGTGTTGGTTAACCTTGGTAACCATGGTAACCATGTTAACCATGTACGACGTTAACCACGACGTTAACCACGACGTTAACCATGTACGACGTACCATGTACGTACCATGTACGTGACAGGATGACTTATTAACAACTGTCACGTGTAGCTGGTCTGCCAATCAGTAAAAATACACTAAACATGCAGTTAAACAAACGAAGCTATAATGAGAGAAGGAGATAAGGAGAGTAGGAGATAATGAGAGAAGGAGAATATTTACCGTTGAAGATCCACGGAACTTGGCTGTAAAAGCCAATAGCAGATGGACAATAGATGGAACCTTTAACGCTATCCATCTCCTGAGATTATATCCCTGTATCATTAAAAATATCTCAATATCTCCAAATATTTTTAGCTTATCATTAGCAACTTTTGTCATCGACTCAATAACACTTTATATTTGGATTTAGATAGTTAGATAGACACAAGGTTTACTGCAACTGTAACACGTTTCACAATACGTTACCTTTATAATGGACATGATAATAGAGGATTTACCGCAGCCCACAGCCCCCAAGATACCAACAAGACCACCCTTCTTAACCTCCAGGTTAATGTCAGACAGGATAAAACTGTTATCTCCTCCCCACGTGCTGGTCAGGTGGTTTATTCTCAGTGCAACTAGTTCAGGGGAATACATGTCAGTATTCTCAGTACAGCTAATACATGTCAGTCAAACAGTACATGTCAATACATGTCAGTCAAACAATATGATTAAAAACGTGAAATATGAATTCCCAATCCAGCTAGGTTGCAGTATCTCCTTTATAACCACCTACTTAACTAACTCTTACCTTCAGGATCTTCCTTTTGCGGGGTTTTACCGGTAGTCACGTGACCATTTCCTTCATGACCATTTTCTACCACAGAATTGTCCCTCAAACCAGCTGACCCATTTTCAATACATAATGCAGAGTCATCTGTTTCTTGTTCCTCGAGAAGTAGAAATTTCTGAGGGAGATTTATTGTTATTAAAGATACCTTACACAATGAGGATTACAATGATCTGTGAAGTATCAGATAGTATTTGAAATTGAATATTTTTAAACAATTACCTGAATTCTTCCAATACTGTGAATATACTGGGGCACATACAGAAAGGTAGCACCAAGACCCCAGTTAATATTCTTCCTGAGCAACTCTCCCATAACCAAGAAGAAGAAGACCATCTCACTGCTGACAGTCTCTCCAGTAAGGTATTTAGTAAGTAGTAGAGCCAGTAGTCCAACTAGCGGTGAAGCCTTCTGTATAGCTATACTAGAGCTCTTCAGCAACATAAAGGTACTGATGTACTTCGTCTCCAGTGCTCTTACCTAGAAGATATTTCCATATCTGTCTTTGTCCGTAATATTTAACAACATCATGGTTTATTGATTATGGGTAGAGATAACGATTAAGAGATAATGACCCTGCTACCTACTCGAAATATGAAGTTCTTGAAGACAGACTCCCACTTGTACATCTTTATAATCTTCATTGAAGCTATAGTCTCCCCTATCAGCTTTATCCTCTTGTCTGTGTGAGCTACTGTTTTCCTTCTGTCGGATCGGAAATAACATGTCAGATCAAACAAATGTAAACTTTGTCAATTTCGGGATTTTGAAAACCCACAAATTGATACACACTACAGCTGTGGACAGTGTTTAGTGTCTACAGACCTACAGGTTGGACACTTAACCTACGAAAAAGGAACAGAAACAGAGCTGGCTAGGGAAAGGAATATAAAATATGTTTCAAACCTGCAAACTTGAATTCCTTTTCCGATGTAAAACTGAAGAGGAACAAAAAGGAACACGGCGCCAAAAGCTGTGAGTGTGGCGTATAACCCGATTGTGTAGTAGGAAAGAACGAAGGATGTTGTTAGCGTCAGTGGGACGTTCAGCACTGCGTGAAGAGGTACTAAACCCTGTAAAACATGATGTGATAGCACCCGATAGCACCTGATAGCACCTCATAGCACCTCATAGCACCTGATAGCACCTGGTACAGTGTTCAAAATTTAAAATTCCCCCCAACTCCGGCCCCCCTCCCCAAACAGTTGTGGACGTAATCTTTCCAAGGTACAGAAAATGTTGATATATTGTTACTTGTTAGTTTTCAGTTAACTGTAGTTAAACCCACCTCGTTGAAGCGCTCAGCGTCGTTAGACATTAGTGTTATCACGTGACCAATACTAGTTTTACTAAGGGCTGAGAAGCTAATCCTGCACGCCTGAAAATTGAAGTATGTGCTAGAGATGACCTGATGACGTGTGAGGTGGTATTGAATAAATATTGGTGAATACTTTTCCTAGAGTCACCTTAAATGTTTAACAATGTTGGACTCGACAATTGTGATCCTGAAATATGGCTTTCTTTTATGTAATCAAATTTAGAAAACAGAGATAAGAAATTGTAAAAATATGATTCAACTGTGATCTTATTTTCGTCATGAATTTTTAATTTAATTTGATTCAACACCTAGAACATATGATTTGGTTGAAAGTTATCTTATATTTAGTTAGTCTTACCTTATTTAATTGATAACGTTTCATAAGTAATGACTCAATTTTGTGAAATTGTAAAAATTAAATGCCATCAGAACAGATTAGGATTATATACCCTGTTCCAGGTACCTACCAAATAACCGAATATTACCTAATTTACCATGGTAATAGAGTGGGAGCTGGGATATCAAGGGTGGTAAACACGGGTTTTTAGTGCACATAACACATAATTAAGCTCTGGGATCCACCAATGAACAGTTTAAAAATTTGATAAGTTAATCTTATCCTTGCAAAAAACAGCGAGTGTTGAATTTACCTTATCGTAGACTAGAGCAGAGGCCTGGTTTCTTAAAACTTTGCCTAACTTCTCCAAATTCCAGTGCATCACACTTTTGAGACCAATGTAAAGAAGATTTATGAGACACATGGCACAACAGTAAATCACAACTTCACTGCAGGTCAACTTTGATGCAGAGTCAAAATAAGAGGAAACTTTGGAAACTAAAAAAGCAGGAGCAAGAAAGAAGAAACTCTGCGATAAACACATTAGTGTAATAGGAAAGATAAGCTTAGCATTAGCTTTTAAAAAAGCTCTAGGTAGAGAGGGGGATTTCTTCTTCAGCTCAACATTCCAGTAATATTTAACAAGGTCTGTGACACGTCTAGATTGGAGGTTAGGGTGACAGGGAAATATATCAGATTCTTGTAGTGGAGCTCTGTAACCCTTCTTCATGAGATCTTGTATCCACAAAAAAAGGATGCGACTGAGAAAAGTAGCACTCTGTTCAGGATTAGTAGGGTGGGAAGGGTGGATTTCTTTTTCTTGAGAAGTCATCAGTAAATATCCACGCTGTGAAAGGAGTAATTGCTTGAGGTTAGACAATCAAGCGGAGATAGATCAGTGATTACTGTGAACAGTAAAGGAGATTCTAAATGTTCAGTGGACAGCGACCCACTAGATTGACTGTTACAAACTATAAACTACAAAGGATAATCGATACTATTAAACAATAAACATGGCAAAGAACAAACAAAAAAAGCAAATTTGAGCAGTATTTTCTGTGAAGCCTGAAATATGATCCTCTCTAGTCGCGTGAATAGCAATCCTTTCTGAACCCAGGTATAAAGGCATTGTTACTTTACTGCTACACTTTTAATTTGGTATTTTAGATTTTATCTTAAATTTTACACTCTGACAATACCTATCTATCATCGTTTAGAGGTTTGAGCAGTTGAGAATTTATGATTGAGAGGGTAATATTTACAACTATTTTACAAAAAGTATGATATTAGTATCAACATATTATTGTAAATAATAATGTAGGGCATGATTATTCATGAGGATAATCAACACTGTTCTCATTAATTTATACCTTTACATTGAAAAGCCTATGATATAAATTAAAAGCAGACTGGGATATCTGAAGAATGGTTTCGATGAAGATTTGAGTTGAACAGTTACGATAACGGTTTTATAATCATTAATACTCTACAAATAGCCAAGCTTCCAACACTATAAACGAGAAAGATTTCCAAAAAAGTGACGAATGCTGCAAAAATTGTCTTCTGAAGTAGTGAATTTTTCCTAATTTAATCATAATATATTTAATCACAAAATTCAAACCAAAACTCCAATATCCGTAATATGACGTCAAGTAAATAATGAAATAGGTAGTCAGATTTGCACGTGCAACCAGAACAGACTAGTATAATATACGCTGTACCTACCAAATAAACTAATATTACCTAAGTTACCATGGAAATAGGGTGGGCGCTGTGATCTTTAGAGTGGAAAAGACGGGTTGACGTCAAGTAAATAGTGAAAAATATAGTCTTTGCACTTGAAATTATCTCCTACGCATCAACGATAGTAGGTGATCACAACTTCACTATTTAATATTGAACAGTGAAGGTGTGATCTAAAGTTGTGATCTAGGAAGGTCGGCAAAAATGGCATGGTGTGTCACAAATTTGTGTTTTTAAAATGTTTGATTTGATCCAAGTAACCAAATAAATAATTAGTTGATTATTTATTAACAGCGTGTTTCTTTGGTTCTCCTCACTTTTCAGTCAAACCAGCTAAATTACAACATGTTTTAAAATAACGTCGAGATCTTCAAATTGAAAAAATAGAAATTTTAGAATGAAGAAATAGACACAAATAGAATGAACCCAAATTATTGTATTTAGATTATGTAATGATTGATAAAAACAGACAGTACCAGAGCTTCATAAAACCAAGTCTTGTGACGTAGCCCTGGCTACAGGTGCCGCATCTCACTGTCAGATTAAAATACAGACTGCTAAACGAAAATAGTAGCCCTGGCTACAGGTGCCGCATCTCACTGTCAGATTAAAATACAGACTGCTAAACGAAAATAGTTTGAGACGTAGCCCTGGCTACAGGTGCCGCATCTCACTGTCAGATTAAAATACAGACTGCTAAACGAAAATAGTTTGAGACGTAGCCCTGGCTACAGGTGCCGCATCTCACTGTCAGATTAAAATACAGACTGCTAAACGAAAATAGTTTGAGACGTTGCATAGGAACAGGATATTGAGAAACCGCTAACGACTTTATGTTGAAACCTCAAAATGATTCATCGTCAAGAGAAAATAAATTAAATGAACTATCAGCATTATGAAAGCTCCAGTTATTGTTAATAAAGCTATCATTGAACCCAGGGGTGTAGGAAGCGGGGGGCAGGGGGGGGGGGCCCTGAAATCTGGACAAGGGGCCAAAAAGGGCCAACTTTTTAATTTAGGTTTCAAAAAATTTTTGGGAAAAAAAATTTTCAAAGTTTTCTTGGAAACTACTTTTGTTCATGTTTCATATGCTACCCTGATCATTATGAGCCAAAAATATTTTTTTCGGTTTTCGAAGTTCGATATTCGAGGGTTCATTTGTAATGCGATCTCGGAAGGCAGGCCTCCCCTTCGCAATACGAGCTCGGAAGCGGGAGCTCTGCTTTCAGAGGTACGTATCGAGAATGACTCGGACCGAAAATTTTCTAAGTCAAAATTTTTCAAAGTTTTTCTGGAAATTACTTTTGTTCATGTTTCATGCTACCCTGATCATTCTGAGCCGAAAATATGTATATTTTTCGGTTTTTTAAAGTCCGTACCTATATTCGGAAGGTTGTGGATGTGATACTGATTGGTTTCATATACTAATTATAGAAAACGTGATATTTAGTCCTCAGATTTAAAGGAAGGCCAGGATCTGAAAATCGCGTTTTATCGCGGCAAACGTGAAAAATCGCAATACCGCACATGCTGCAATTTCCTTTTGTCCTTACCCTCGAAATTCAGGCTCTGGCGCCAAAAAAAAAAAAAAAAAGGCTGTGGCGAAGAAAAAATGAAGAAAATCATTCCTACACCCCTGATTGAACCTTTCCTCTCTCAGGATGGATGTTGACAGTTAAACCATCAACAATTTTTGTTGCTTAATTAATAATTCGTGATTTCAAGAATAGCCAAACTTCAATTCATAAATTCGTTCATAATATCCATTTTTTCAGATGTCGCATATGGTGCTTTGGCCCCAAAGGTTTTGCTCTATTACGGGTAAACCTAGGATGCTGCAGATTCAACTCTGTACATTCAGACCGTCTGTGCGTGGTGAAGAGCCACATCCTGCTCGAGGTGGGGCTGCATGCAACTTCAGTGATGGAGTTGTAACTGAACACAGCGGATCTAGGGGTGCACCCCTAGATCCCCTGCAAAACACTGGTTTTGCAGATGACATTGCTCTGATAGCAGATACTGTAAAGGAGGCAGAGACGCTGATGCTAGAGGTAGAAAGGGTTGCTGCTACAGTGGGACTTAGAATGAATGAAGGGAAAACCAAATTCATTACTCAGAACATCGAGAACCCTGATACCATCAAGTCCCTGGGTAACAGTACAATAGAGCATGTGGAAGACTTCACTTATCTGGGTTCTAGAATCAGAGACAGTGAGAGTGATATCAGGGTTAGGAAAGGAAGAGCATGGGGAGCATGCCACACACTCAAAAAGCTTTGGAATTCTAAGCTTAGAAAGTCTATCAAGATCAGAGTGTTTACAGCACTAGTGGAGTCGGTGCTACTGTACGGTTCCGAGACTTGGACAATGACGAAAAGGCTAGAGAAGATGGTTGATGGTTGCTATACGCGAATGTTAAGAATGGCCCTTAACATCAACCAATATCGAGACCATGTCAGCAACCACAGCCTGTACGGTGATCTTCCCAAAGTCAGCTCCAAGATAACCCAACGAAGGCTCAGACTTGCAGGTCATGCTCACCGACATCCGGAGCTGACACTGAACAAACTGATCCTCTGGAAGCCGAGTCATGGGCATACTAACAGGGGGCGACCTCATTTAACACTACTAGATAACCTAAAAGCAGATACTGGGCTGAAGTCAGTAGATGAGATAGCTAGACTGATGGAGGACAGAAAGCTGTGGAGAACTGTTGTCAATGGATCTCGGGAATACCACCCGCCTTAAGTCAGTCAGTAAGTCATATGGTGCTGGATATCTCACGACAGGACAAGGTGAATGGTAGCGGGGGGGGGGGGGGGGGTAGAGGGAGGGAGGGGGTTGGCCTACTGGTAGCCTATCAAGGTTGTCACACAATTTACAAAAGAGGATATAAAAACGAGAGCAAAAACAAGGCCGACTGGGACATAGCTATTTGTGTATGTTACTTAACGATGATAAGCTCACCACATAAAGGCTAGCTTATATAACATCTGAACCGAAAGTAACATTATTTTCTTGACGAAAGTCAAATACAAGGAAATACTTTCGAGAAAACCATAGTATATAGTTGACTTTGGCAGGGAAGAGTTGGTTATGTGCCCAACCTGGTGAACACAGTGGATATCCTTGCTGTACGGCTAGTTAAGCAAGAAATTGAAACTATGGGGCTCCGTGCAGACCAACTTACATGTGGCAAAAGCTACCTGTTACAAAAACAATATATTAGGATATAAAATAATATAATGTCGCTATATATAGTGTATAAACTAATTATAGACAGGGTTACCTAGCGTAGATCGGATTTTGTTATATTTTTGTTAAGTTGTAAGTCTGCGGAATAATTTGATTAATTTACAGGGTGGGCCAAAAGTTAGTGGGCATACGTTGGCCTTAATAGCTCCGCCGTGTTTTATATTTGAGAGCTGTTGCTTGGCAGATAGCATACTGTGCCTTCTGGTTTGAGGATTCCGTCGTCAAAATTTAAAAATTCGAATATTTCAGACGAAGTTGGGACAAACTCTAAAGAGGAACTGAGAACTCTGATGCGAAACAGTACGGCAGTGTTAAACAAGGAACTGAAACCGAAGGGTTCCGTTCAGGCTACAATAATGACTTATATATAGATTATATGGATATATAGTAATTATGGAGAAGTCATCAAAACATAAAACTAATTATAAAGAGGGTTATCTAGCGTAGATCGAATTTGTTACATTTTTATTAGGTTATATATCTAGTAATTTGATTATTTTAGTTCTGTGTTGAAGAGAGACGCATCATGTACTCAGGACACACCACTTACTTATAGGCGATGAACAAAATTGTCAAAAATTGAAAAATTGTGACCTATGTATGATTACTTAACGAGATTTTGGATCAAGATTAATTTGTATTTATTATGTTAAAATTATTTAACAACAATAAAAGTACATTTATTTTTATTAGACTAAAATATGTTGACTATCTTCACAACAAATGAACAAAAACTTCATTTATAAAGATCCTACCTTGTTGTAGACCAGAGAGGACAGTTGGATTCTCAGAGAAGGTCCAAGTGTATGGAGGTTCCAATACAAGAAATTGCGCAGACCTATAAAGAGAATGTTAGCTATAAACATCATTCCACCGTACATTAGGGCTTCCTTTTGAGTTGTGGTAGAGGCTGGGTCGAAATAGGAGGAAATCCTGCCGATGAGTACAGGTGGGGCCAGGAAGAAGAAACCTTCCAGAAAACATTGCGCGAGAATAATGCAGAGTTCCTTGGCATTGGACTTGAACAACGCTCTGGTTAATGAAGGTGAACTTTTCTTCAGTTCTTTGTCCCAGTAGTACTTTGTGCGGTCGGTGATAGTTTTTGATTTATATTTAGTGTGGCAGGCAAATACGTCGGATTCTTGTAGCGGAGCTTTGTAACCCTTTTTTAGGATATCCTGAATCCACCAGAAAACACATCTGCTGAAAAAATTAGCATTTTCCTCCGGGTTAGGACGCAGTGTTGTAGCTTCATTGTCTTTAGGACTTGTCATGAATACTGCAATAGTTAAGTTAGTTGGGATTAATTAGAGGACATAACATGTTATCCTTACACAGTACACGCTAATTGTGTAACATATGTCTGGAGGGGAGGGAGAGGGGGGGGGGGGGAGGGGGCTCTTTGGCAAGCAATCATAAAACCAAGATTAGACTAATTTTACCACTCGATACCTATCTTTAGCAAGAAGCTGGATTAAAGTTGGGCAGATGTTAAATTGTAAGGTGGATAATGAGTAAATGCTATTCAAAATTATATTCATAATAATACACTTATGAATTTATTTTACATTATATAGTAGTTTCTCTCGGATCAGTACTTACTTTGCTATATATAGCAATAATAATATATATAGCAATATATAGCAATTATAATATATTATACTTGTGGTCGAATCTGGGATCAAAATAAGCTTTCATATTGCATAATATCAATACAAATATTATACTCATAATCCATATTCCAGTTTGATCTGTTTTGCAGAATTGGTCGTTTAGTGAGGGACTTTACCATGCCTGGTTAGCGGTTGGAAACTGTTTAGAGGCAAAAGGTCGTCTTTATGTCAAATAATGTTTATCAAGAAACTAACCCGGAAAATCGCAAAATAATTAAATTCCTGATGATAAAACCTGATATTATGTGAAATACAAGACTATACAACTATTTTGCTGGAATGATTGTCTTGCATTTTTCGCATGTCAAGTAAAAACATAAGACTCTTAATCATACTTCTTTCCTGCTTTCTTTTTATTCAGTGGGCCTCACCGTTATGATGTTAGACTTTTGTTGAAAATCGGATTTCTCCGTTTGGTGCTGTTTTTCTTTGTATAAGCAGGTAGTTCGATAAAATGATAATGTAATTATTTACTTGGTACTCTTTACAGCACAATAGATATGACCTACTATCAAAACTACTACGGAATAGAACTGTCGACTTACAAAGCACTGGATAGATTTTACATGTTCTTCATTACAATAATGGCACTGTTTGGTGAGTGATTAATTAATATTCTTATACTATCGGTGTTTCCCTAGTCCATATATTCCCTACATTGCGATCGATTTGCAATTGAAACCACTGAGACACAAATCTACACTTTTGATTTACTGAGCAGTAAGAACAATATCATAATTTAAGATCAGTGTAATGGAGACTAGCATTCTTGTACAATGCTGTACAGCAGTGAAGATGTGAAACATATTGCACACCAAGAAGAGACAAATGACAACCTAATGAATAACTTCCTCTACAATTCCATATTGCAGGAGTAATCTTCAATTCTCTGCTCGGTTTGGCTTATCTGAGAAAGCAGTGGTTCACAAAGACGGGAGATTTTGGCACCACTCTGTACACTCACCTTACCTTCAACAATCTAGTGAAGGTATATTCACTGTGTAGTAGTATCTGATCACACTTCAACGTATTTAGGGTAGACAACTATGAGGTAAGTATAATAATTTTGCAACTAATTTATTTTGTATAAGTAGGGAGTTTTGTTGGGTCAATTTTATGCTGTTTTTATTTTTTCAGTCCATTGTTGCTTTGCTTCATGGAGGTTTGGCTCTACAAACGAATTGGGTATCATCCACCTACTACAAAGTTCAAGAGAGATCAATCTCCACCATGAAGAACAATAACAGTTTTGTATATTGCAATGTTATGGGACCCATTCAAAGCATTGTAATAGTGCAGGTAATTATGATAAATGCATCTTACTTACATACGATATTGAGATATTGAGATACCGATTGAATCTGATCTGGAATTTGTAAATTGAAGGAATGTCACAATTGTGCTAGTATACTACTGTTTAGATAACCTCATCTAACTTTCAGGGGGTGCTACTCTTGAGCTGCCTTGTCTGCTTTAAGGTTTTAGACAGGTACTCTCAATATATCCGCAGTATTTTGAGGAGAAGAAAATACTTAGCTAATATCATCATTTCGTGTAGCTGGATAATCAGGTGAGCTATGAATATAGGGCCTGTCGTGATATCATGGATCGCTTAGGTTCCACCAGGATCTGGTAGTCCTCATAATTCTGCGGCCTCTATGTGTCGTCATCTCGCACAACTCCGAAAAACCGTTGTGAGTTTGGCATGTGAAAATTTGCAGCCTTCCAGACATCGATTGGGTTAACGAGTAGTCGTACGTCACCTCAAGATCGGGTGACAGGGGGCTGAACAGGCCAGAACCCAATTGATTGGGTCTGAGGTCACGTGATTATGAGCCTGAGGTCACGTGACTATGACGTCACCAGAGCTCGTTCTCCGTTTCCCGCTCTTTGGACCAGGTGAGCTTGCATGCATGTGGAAGTGGGTGTAAGTACAGCTGTACTGCAGTTACATCCAATTACCCCTAATAGAACGAAGATTTATTTTCTGACAGAAAGCTAGAAATTTACCAAAATATCGACTTTGTTCAAAATTTATTTTGATGACCACTCCTGACCTAAAATTGCACGAGAAATCGATTAAACTTGGTTTCAGAACTCAACAATGCTTCCTTATGCCTTAAAATCCATGTTTTATCGATACAATAAACATTTTGATCCTGTGGATTAATTAGTAACAGGTAACAAATGCACAGAAAAAACCATCGCACTTACATTGCATTCTTAACGGGTCGATTTCGAGTGACCAATAATCGTCGTGATGATATTTATACGTCATGCGTTCCTGATCATCATCAGCAATCAAGAGAAAGGAGCGGCGGTTGCTTCAAATCAATGGTTTACGTTATTTTTGTGAATTCGACCCCTGTTTAACGGTTATAATCAGACTTTGTAATTGAATGTATTGAGGATATCTTTACAAATAAGAGGACCAGTAAATAAAATTGCCACAAGTGTTTCTCTCACTCACTTTCGATAAGACACAATGAAAATTCTTGCTTAACCATAAGATTCGGAATTTTTCAACCGTTGAAGAATATCGGAATTTTATAAAATCTAATCACACTTATCAACCTTTGAACGGTTAATCGAAAAATTGTGAATGATACCGCTGCAATTGTCTTATCAGTTATATGTATAAAAACCTTTAGGTGGCAGTTAAATGAGGAATGAGTTGTTAGAATGACGCGACGGTTATTTCCAATGATATCTTTGTATTCTGCCGTTTTCTCAGAAAAGGCAGTAAGTCCAAAAATAAGCTCGATTATTTGGCATAAAAATGGTTATATCTAAGCTTATGGACGGCTCAAAGCTTTAATTTTTTTGACAAATTAAAATTTGACTAATTATTGATAACTCAACGTGTTTACCTTCGATCTTACGCAAAAAGTAAGCGGAGAAAAAACCATAAACGCAAAAGTCGCAATATCTCGAAATGGCAAATATGGACTTACTGCCTTTTCTGAGAAAACGGTAGTATTGTATTGCAATTTGTGCAATTTCAGTTGGGCAGCTTTTTAAAGTGTCTGTTTTTTCAATTTTCGTAAACCTACTACCTAGGAATTTTTTGAATTTTAAAATCCGGCAATCCGATCCCCGATTGTTACTAGCACTTTGCAAATCCAGCAGATCTATTTTAGTAAAATATGTTGTTAACGATTTCTAATAAAATTCACGTTGCGCTGGTGAGGCTAATTGGAAAAAGTGAGTCGGCGATTGGTACAATATAAATGGAAAAGACAACTACTTTTTAAAATAATATAATGATTTATTTTATAAAGTAACTTATGAATTTATTCGAGAAATAATCTGGAAGTATTATCGGCATCTTTTCACACATATTATATATAATATCACTACAAGCACATACACAGTGGCCAATTTGGTACGCTGTTTTACTGTTTACAGCAGGGTTTTAGCGTAATAATCGATCTTTTAGAATGTTCTAGTTTGAGTGTAGAATTGCCATAAGAGCTGAGTGTAAGATGGAATTTTATACGATTCGTTGATTTTTTGTAAAAATTGAACTTACATTTTATAAAATTCCGATATTCTTCAACGGTTGAAAAATTCCGAATCTTATGGTTAAGTAAGAATTTTCATTGTGTCTTATCGAAAGTGAGTGAGAGAAACACTTGTGGCAATTTTATTTACTGGTCCTCTTATTTGTAAAGATATCCTCAATACATTCAATTACAAAGTCTGATTATAACCGTTAAACAGGGGTCGAATTCACAAAAATAACGTAAACCATTGATTTGAAGCAACCGCCGCTCCTTTCTCTTGATTGCTGATGATGATCAGGAACGCATGACGTATAAATATCATCACGACGATTATTGGTCACTCGAAATCGACCCGTTAAGAATGCAATGTAAGTGCGATGGTTTTTTCTGTGCATTTGTTACCTGTTACTAATTAATCCACAGGATCAAAATGTTTATTGTATCGATAAAACATGGATTTTAAGGCATAATAGGAAGCATTGTTGAGTTCTGAAACCAAGTTTAATCGATTTCTCGTGCAATTTTAGGTCAGGAGTGGTCATCAAAATAAATTTTGAACAAAGTCGATATTTTGGTAAATTTCTAGCTTTCTGTCAGAAAATAAATCTTCGTTCTATTAGGGGTAATTGGATGTAACTACAGTACAGCTGTACTTACACCCACTTTCACATGCATGCAAGCTCACCTGGTCCAAAGAGCGGGAAACGGAGAACGAGCTCTGGTGACGTCATAGTCACGTGACCTCAGGCTCATAATCACGTGACCTCAGACCCAATCAATTGGGTTCTGGCCTGTTCAGCCCCCTGTCACCCGATCTTGAGGTGACGTACGACTACTCGTTAACCCAATCGATGTCTGGAAGGCTGCAAATTTTCACATGCCAAACTCACAACGGTTTTTCGGAGTTGTGCGAGATGACGACACATAGAGGCCGCAGAATTATGAGGACTACCAGATCCTGGTGGAACCCAAGCGATCCATGATATCACGACAGGCCCTACTATGAATAACACACTCTAAGAATGAATCCTACTTTTGGAAAGTTATTGAATTCCTTATTCTTAGTCTATGTAAACTAAACTACCCACTTTGTAGTGTTACTGGGGCGCTGTGTACTTATGTGGTCTCAGAAGCGTATTACATGGACAATTTATCTGGATTTTGCTACACTACAGAAAACAAGACATTTCCTGGCATTGGAGTTTTCCTCTTCTGCTTGCCCCCGCTTATAAGCTGTGCAATCATCCTAGTGATGCTTGTGGTCTTACTTTACCAGTAATTTAATATGTTTCAAAATAAGATATTTTTATATTTACATTGAAAATTCTTTAAACTGGACTCCTCAGGAACAAAAGGGGTATAGAGAGATCCACACGATCCCAATCCAGTATCCTTAGCCTCTCAAAAAACATGTCATTGCATGATATTTCCTGCAGGTACATCCTACAGCGAAAAGAAAGAGAAACAAGAGAGCACACTGATTCTACCAAGCTGATAATTATCCTGATATACACAGTTATATTCTTATTGTGTGAAGGTCCAATATGGTTATTTTATTTCATATACAACTGTGAAGAAGGGGTAAAATGGATGCTGAATTCAGATGATTTGGTGGGTTAATTTGTAGACAGTCAGTTAATAGTTGACAGTCATGTTGTCCCTATCAAATGACAATCATGCTTTACATAAATTAAATTGGAGCTATTTAAAACTGGTGATGATTGTGATCCTGAATGATACTAATAATTGACCATCTATACAATTCTACATTAGACCAAACAAAAAAATATTTTTGATAACAGTAACTGACAAAATCTTTCAGAATGATTACTATGTTGGATTGTTCTATTATCATTATGTAAGCTCGGTCCTGAAAAATGATTTTGACTACGTAGGCCAAAATCTTTATATGGCACTCCGATATTATCCAATGTGAGTCATTTTATTTCTGTTACTCACTTAATACTACTAAATACTACTTTATGGCCATGACCATATTCCTAATTATGGTCAAGGTCATTAATCTTTATAAAATTCAGTTTCAATGAAAAACAACAGTAAAATATTGTTGTAGCATTAGTACTAAAAACTTTTCTCATACAATTTCAGGTATGTTCAGTTGACACTAACAATAGAAACCTTCATCCAAACAGCCACCCTGCTTTTTGTTCAGCACGATATCTTGGATTGGCTCTACAAAATCGTTACAAACAGAAGTTTTGTTCGCTCTTTCACAATGGTAGAACAAGGAAATACGAACAATGACATTTTACATGAACCTTCCAACGACCACTCTGAAACAGCTGCTGATCGACCTTCAATCTAAATCTGCGTTCTCAATTTGAGTCAGTTAGACTGTAACAAATTTGACCCTATATAAAAGCAGACATGCAGTGCCTGGTGTTACAATAACGGCCACCAACTTATTCCTTAACTTTTAACATCTACGATTCCTTACAACAAAAGTTATTGGTTCAGAGATCTAGTTAGTATAAGTTCAAAGTTGACACATCATCCAAAATTGGCTACATAAAGAAATTAACGTTTGATTATTGTTGATTCTCTAATCACTAATGCTGAATGCACTTTAATTAGCTACTCAATGCACAGTTTTTCAATTGTAGTTCACTATATTGAATGAAATATAAATATGTTTTTAAATTCAAAATAATTTTAAAGTGATGCTGTATTAATGTAAAACCAATTTGATAGACAAATATAAAATAAGCGAAAAGTTGTATTTTCTAGTCTTGAGATCATTACATTGATTGACGATGTTTATTTTATACAGCTCGTACCGACTTAATAGTAATTTGGGGTTGCAATAAACATTTTTGATGCGCGGCGCAACCTAATATGCAGTAGTGCAGTACTATACATTGCAATACAATATTTTTTTTCGTGCATGAATATTTGCTCATGCATTCATTTATAAACCATGTATGAATATATAATCTAACAAATATGTTATCCGTGGCCGTGCCTTAATCATTAATAAGCGCGCGAAACTACTGAATGTTTAAAATAAAATTTATTTGAACGGGTGATATTGCAATTTAATTGGTATTATTAACATTGTCAATGAGTTACGTGTACGAATCAATTCGACCCGCGGGTCATCTAAACCTACAGAAATTAATTTAGTGGGCCGCGCTCAGCCTGTCATTCCGCCAAATTTCTATTTATGAACATAATAGCCTGAGGTCCCTTGTATCACGTGGTGACCCCCACGGTCGCTTCACTATAGTAGCGTCTTCGACGCTACAGGGGGAGCCGCGCACTTCGTGCGCGGCGGGTCATACAACGTATGACAAGAGGTCCCCAAGTGAAAATAAATAAAATCATAAACAAATTTTTGTCGTTTTTATCATTTGTTGTTTAATTTTTAATTTAGGTTTTATTTCAATTTTTATAAAAATTTAAATCCAAGCCAATTAGCTTGTAGCTACACAAAATTAAGTCATTCTTAATTTAATTCATAAATATTATATTAATTTTATTTCGAGAAATCGTGTGTGAGGGTTAAATGGGGAGCTGGGCAATGGTTGCTTTATCCAGAGCCCTTGCTTTTGCAGTAGCACACGCCCGCCTCACGCCGCGCCTTGACTTGTGAAACAAGTGAAGGGCAATAGTACGGCGAAAAAGCAAAAATTCAATAACTGGTCACCGTAATGGGTGCCACATGCCTAGCATGAAATATTTACCTACTTACTTGCATTTGTGTAGGTCTGTAGAAGCATTAGAATATTTAACGCGTGAATACTGGATACAATAATTTAAAAAATTCAAGTTGCAAATTCCATTTTGTAGGTTTATAACTTACGAGGACGCACGCCGAGTTGGACTCGTCGACGGTCCCTAATAAATGAAACAAGTATTTTACAAGTATCACCCGTTAAATTCCGTTTCGTAGTTTTTTTTAAATATTGAGGAAGGTAGGTCGGATCCATATTTTTTATTTTGAAAAGCATTTGCCATTTGATTCGAGTAAACCGGACAGGTTCCAACGCAAAAATGATTAGCCAACTACCATGAGCAGCAGATGGATTCCACAACTGTACACAGTATTCAAAATGATTTCTTATCAAAGATTTATAAATTGTTAACATCACAGTTTTATCTCTAGTAATCAAATTCCTGACTATCCGACATATCATTTGGTTAGCCTTAGATATAGACTTAATCTGCTCATCCCATTTCACTGACACACGTGTAACAACACCCAAATCCTTCTCCTGTTCTGAGGTTCATAAAATAAAACCACCCAGAGAATAATTTAAATTAGGATTATCATTAAGATCAATATGCATTACTTTGCATTTAGATGGGTTATTGCCAACAGTGATGACCACTTACAATCTCAGGAAGGAACTACACAGGGAGATACCTGTGCACTCGGATGGTATGCACTGAGCCTAATGCCTCTGCTCAGAGAAGTCCAGGTTAAACAGACAGAAGCTGAAACAGAACCAGAATCAGACAGGGAACCAAACACTTATCCCAAACAAGTTTGGTATGCTGACGACTCAGCAGCAGGGGGTAAACTTGATCAACTCACGAAATGGTGGGAGGACCTTAAAGATCATGGTCCCATGTATGGGTAATACCCAAAACCCAGCAAGACATGGTTGATAGTGAAACCAGAGCATGCAACCAAAGCTAAGGAACTCTTTCCAGATGTTCAGATCACTACCAAAGGCCACCGTTATCTTGGGTCATATATTGGATCAGAAGAAGGGGTAAAAGAGTTCATACTAAAGGAGACCGAAAGTTGGAAAGCAGACATTCTTGGACTCGTCGAAATAGCTGCAAACGAACCCCAGCTAGCCTACTCCGCTTTCATCTACGGAACCTCCAAAAGATGGAATTTTGTTTGCCGTACAACCCCAGGGATTTCCGACCATCTGTTTTCGTTGTTTTGTTGGCTGTGAAAGCTCTTACTGCATTACCGCTGCACACTTGTGTTTATTTTAGATCATAGATATAGCTGATTTCTACTATGTCTGGTATTGCTAAGAGGCAAGGGAGAAACAAAGCCCTCTCCGCCAGTTCCAGTTCCAGTTCTACACCAGCTCAACATAAAACAAAAACTGCTAAGAAGCACACATCATCATCCCTATCAGAGTTAGATGCTTCTTCAATAGCGCCCCAGCTGGACCTTACACCACACATTGCAATGCCAGCCATCCAGCACTCCCACAGAGATAAGAGGAAATGTCCCTGCGACCAGTCACTGGAATCGTCGTGGAAACTAGACTGTGCCAAGTGTGGACAGTACTGGCATGCGAACTGCGTAGGCCTTAATGGACTAAATAGTAAGATGCTCAATGATCTCACACAATGGCCCTGTCCCTTTTGTTTTGTATCACCTATTACTACTATATCCACCCAAGTTGACGTCTGTCACGTCTGCAGAAACACTTTATCACTACAGCAGACAAACCTGGAAGCAGAAACAGCACTCATTTCATCACAACTAGAACCCTTAGCCAATTGTTGCAAGCTCATTAAGGATATTGACTTTGTTCAATTCAGTAACAGAATTGACACACTTGGCCAATTTGACCAACGCCTTAAGCACCTCCTCCTGAAAGACCAGCCCTGGAAATCCTTAGACTCAGATATAAAGCTCCTTTCAGACCAGTTGGCCACTACCCTGGATAAATCACCCACACCACCACTCAACACCACAATTGAAAACCTCACAACTGCCTTACAAACTCATGACAAGACTTTCCACTCACTCACCAACCAACTAAATGAACTCAAACAGCAAGTCACATCCCTATCATCAGACATGACCACCTCACCAACATCAGATCAATCTGACAAGCTCCTTGAACGGGTGTCACAAGAGCTCAGAGAGGTATGCAAGCAGGAGCTGAAGCAATCAACAGCAAATCTGCAGCATTCCTCAGAGCATCCACTGACCATCCCTGGATTACAAGAGCTCAACACCCAGGTTGTAACCCAGCTGCCCCCACACAGTCGCCCGCCTGTCTCTAAACACACTCTCGATTTTATTGATGAGGAGACAGAGAAGGATCTCATAGAACTGCTTGATTCTCGCACATCTGAGTTCAAGAATGAGAATGGACGATCTGTTCTGGCTTTTGGAGAAAGATATCACTACACTGGCACAAAATCATTACCCTCATCCGACCAACTGCCAGACCAACTCCAATCACTCATAACACAACTGAACAATGATCATCCAAACTCTCCACCTGTCAACAGCATTCTCATCAATCGGTATGATGGTCACTTAAGCTTCCTTCCACAACACTCAGACAACGAACCCCTCATTCACCCTGACTCATCAGTACATACACTTTCACTAGGTCACCATTGCACAGTCACTTTCAGCAAGACTGGCACCACAGAACCCTATCACAACCAGTCTTGTCCACCACGATCACTATACACTATGACCAGGGCAAGTCAGGATTTGTACGAACACAGAATTGAACCAGGATCTGTCGACTCCGGTGTCCGATACTCTGTGACCCTCAGATCTGTTAGTGCTCTAAACCGTGCTTCTACATGCATCATGGGAGATTCGAACACTGGTGGACTTAAATTTGGACTTGATCCTAAGTGATCCTTTGGAAAGTTCCTTCCTGGAAAACAAGTCTTCGCACCTACTGTAGACCACATTGACCCATACGAATCCTGCGGCTACAAAAACACTGTCATTCTCTGCGGACTCAATGATATTAGGCAGGATAATGTCAAAACTCCATCTGACATCAAACAAGTGTTCAATAAATTTACTAGTAAAATTGCTGAAATTCAAGCTGTCAATAAAAAAACTAATGTTTATATATGTCCGCTGCTGCCAACTAAATGTATTGATTTAAATAGAAGAGTCAATTTCTTTAACTATCTGATTCAAACCCAGCTTCTCCCTTTCAACTTTGGTGTGAGACTGGTAGAAGGGTTTCCAAGCTTTGCTGATGAGAACGGGCTATTAAGCCAACACTTGTCAAAAAGGTTGACGAAGTTCCAGAAACCTGATTACTTACACCTCAATTGGAGGGGGGTTGCAAAGTTAGCAGCAATCATTAAAAATACTATTCTTCTTAGAGTTAATGGTGGTCGAGACAGACGCAGAGCTGGACGAGGGGGGAATCAGGTGGACTCCACATCATTTCGTGACATAACTGCACGCTCTCTTCCTGCTGATAAACGAGTATCTGGTGATCCTGACGGCTACCAACCGTCATGACTACTCTAACTAAAGAGGTATGTAAACACTGCTGCAAGGGTATCTATGTGGGCCAAGCCATAGTCGAGTGTTCCGAATGTAACCATGCAACTCATCATAAATGCTACAATATTGTCAATACCGATTTATGCGGTAACTTTCTCTGCAATACATGTGTAAATCTTGCTGTTAAACGATACAACCCGTTCAAATATGATATCTCCGACGAAGAAATCGATCTAGACGATACGATAACTAAGCTCTCGCAAATTTTAAACTGCTGTTCTCAGCTTAACAGAAGTCAAATTAATCAAACTCTAGAAACTTTAACCGAAGGTCAAATGTCAATGATGTTTCAAAACATAGACGGTAACAAAAGTAACTTTGATACTATGTGTATAGATCTTCGCCGATATAACAAAAAGTTTTCCATAATTGCACTTGCTGAAACAAATGTAGGACCTGAATTAAGTAGCTTGTATCAATTAACCGAATACAATAGTTTTTACCAAGCAACCTTTCGAGAGAAAAAGAAGGGCACCGGAGTTGCAATTTATATCCACCAGTCACTAAATGCAACAATCGATAATACCCTCTCCTATGTAAGTGAAAACCTAGAAATCCTATTTTTAAGATTCAACAATGGTAACTCAAGCACCTTTGTTGGAGTTTTATACCGCCCTCCGAGTGGCAATTTTGACTTAGCGCTAAGTGAACTAGCCGACACTCTGGACAAAGTCCCCAGACACTCGTATATAGCTGGTGACTTTAACATCAATCTTCACGGCGACAGCAACAAGGTTGCTAAATATGAACACGTTCTTTACAGTCGAGGCTTCTATCCTCTCATATCTGTAATGACCCATGAAAAACCCGGCTGTATTCCTTCATGCATCGATAACATCATTACCAATGATTTAGACAACATTATAACATCTGGCACATTCAAAGACAAAATCACACATCATCACCCCATATTCTTAGCACTCAACACACACCTTGACCAGAACGATTGCAAGATTAAGTATGAACAGTTCTATGACTACTGTAACTCTAACGTAGATAAGTTCACCGACAAACTATCAAATAGTCTTGATAACACTGTAATAAATTGTTTTGATACCTTTGCTGACACATTTAACGTTGCTTTTGACGAATGTTTCAAGTTAGAAACCCCGAAATGTACAAAACGCACTATGCAAAACAATCCATGGATTACACCAGCAATTATAACATCAATAAATCACTGTCACGAACTATACGAAAACTGGGTCAAAGCTCGCAAAGTCAAGTGTAATCTAGGAGATACTGACACAAAAGGTGGCTTCTGTCACTGCGCAGTATGTAACAAAAAGCGCAGTGAGTACTTAACTTATAAATATTATAGAAAAGAACTCAAAGTTATACGTGAAAAGGCTCAAACTTCGTACAATATGGGTAAATTTAATGAAGTTCAAGGTGACAGTAAGAAAACATGGCAACTAATCAATAAGATACGCGGCAAAGGGAAACGAGAAATTAAACCCCCGTTTGTTATTAATAATGAGAAAATAATGAACCGTAGAATTATAGCTAACGAATTTAACAATTACTTTGTATCTCTTGCCCCTAAGTTGAATGAATCATACAGTACAACCGGTCAAATTAGACTAAGTCCAATTCAATGCTTTACGGACTACTTACCAAGGCCAAATACCTCAAGTATATTTCTCAGCGATTGTACACCAGAAGAAATAGAGAAAATCATTAGCGAACTCAAGAATGGAAAAGCTAGTGACATCCCTATTCACGTCATCAAACGAACGTCTAAGATTATAAGCCCACTCCTGTCAGTATTATTTAATGAACACATGAGAAATGGAACTTTTCCAGACCGACTGAAAATTGGTAAAATTAGCCCTATATACAAAAAAGACGGTACAGAATATCTCGAAAACTATAGGCCAGTATCTACCCTAGCTGTGTTCGGAAAGTTATTTGAGAAAGTAATCTACTCCCGTTTGTACAGTTTTCTTGTGTCGCAGAACGTTTTGTTTGAGAACCAGTTTGGTTTTAGGAAGAGTCACTCAACTAACCACGCCCTTAATTACTCAGTTGACTATGTAAACTCCCATATAAAGGAAAAGCAACATGTATTAGGTATCTTTATCGACTTATCAAAGGCATTTGACACTATCAGTCACGATAAACTTCTCATAAAACTTGACAAATATGGTATAAGAGGTAACGCAAACGAGCTTATTGGAAGTTACCTATCTAACAGACAGCAGTACGTTTCAGTTTTAGGTGAGGAATCTGATAAACTCCCTGTTATTTGTGGAGTACCACAAGGTAGTGTTTTAGGACCGCTACTGTTTATAATTTACATAAACGATATCTATAACTCATCAGACCTAGGAAAATTTATACTTTTCGCTGATGACACCAATATATTTGTAGTCGACAAATCTGTCCAGAATCTCTACCAAAAAGCTAATACTATAATGAATTCTGTTTACAATTATATGGAATGCAATCTTCTCCACATTAACATCAAGAAATGCTGTTACATTCACTTTACACCAGGAAAGAAGGATGTAACTAGTAGTAGTAGTAATAGTAATGATCTTATTTTAACGTTGAATAACACAGTCATTAAACGTGTTGATGAAACTAAATTCCTCGGCGTTATTATAGATAAAAACCTTAACTGGAAACCTCATACTGCATATCTTAGTTCTAAATTAAAGTGTGAAGTCGGTAAACTCTGCCGTATGAGAAGATTTATACCTAAAGAGCTGTATAATGACCTCTACCACACCCTCTTCGAATCTCATCTAGGATATGGGATCTCAGTGTGGGGAGGCATATCGAACAATAGGCTTGAACCAATATTTAAAATTCAAAAAAAGTGCACTCGTATTCTATTTGGTGATCAAGAGGCATACAGTAATAAGTTCAAAACATGTGCTAGAACCCGCCCAATTGGATCCCAAAAACTTGGAGCCGACTTCTATAAACGAGAATCAAGTAAACCCCTTCTCAGCAGAAACAAAATACTCTGCGTGCATAATTTGTATAAGTACCACTGTCTACTTGAAATGTTTAAAATAATCAAACTTCACACTCCAATACCGATGTACAATTTATTTCAAAAGTCACCCCGACGTGATAACTACTTTATTAACCCCGCTGCAACGGGGTTTAAACTCGTTTTCATTAAATGAGCTGAAAGCTCTCAAGGCCAGTGTTGAGAATGTCATGAAACTTAAGAGAAATTCTGTTAAATGCGAGGACTTCTTGGAGTTGCATTCAGATTTTGTTCAGAACAAGAGTGTTCAACATGGCACGTTGATGTCTGAACTTGAAACACTTATGGCCAAGCAAACTGCTGTGAAAACTGCCACAAAGTGGCTCACTTCCACTGGAGAAGAATATGTATGGTCTTCCTCAAATGGACACACCACGACTAAGGAGCCAATCGATATTTTAAATTATCCTGGGATATCAGAGCTTATGCATGATATCAACTCCAAGTTTGGCTGCAAGCTAAACTCATGCCTAGCAAGCATGTACAAGTCTGGTTCTTGTGCAACTAGGTACCACAACGACGACGAGGTGTCTCTTGACCAGTCGCAAGGTATTTATGTAGTTTCATTTGGAGCTGAGAGGACCATCGACATAATTCCAGAAAATGGGGATAAGCGATGTAACAGTAAATGCTATATCACCCCAAAGGACTGTAGTTTGTATATTATGAAACCGGGGTGTCAGGAATATTGTCTTCACAAGGTTCGTGCAGAGAGCTCAGTTAAGGGGACTCGGTATAGCTTATCTTTTCGCTGCCAGATACCGAAGACAGATACAAATGTAGTCAAGGAGCAGATTGCCCGCACTACAATTCCTATGCCGCCCACCACCACCTCAACACCAACCCTTTACTACCGAAATACTCCAAGAAAACCGAAGAGCAGGAAAACCACTGTCCTGTTTGGTACGTCAATGACAAAATTCGTACGGACAAATAAGTTGGGATTCCGGGGAAGGAAAGTAATCAATGTGTCTCAAAGTGGTGCAAAAATTAGAGACATCACTGAAAACATTCATAATTTTCATAAAACTCATGCAGCTGCAGAAGCTGACGATATTGAAAAAATTATATTGAGTGTTGGTACAAATGACATTAAACATTCTAAGTATGGGGTTCAGTTCCTTAGGAAGTATCTTACTGAATTAATTGACACCACTAAGCAGTTATTTCCCGCTGCAATTATAATTATCCAATGTTGTCTTCCTATTAAATGTTTATATTCCTACATAGCAAAGAATGTTCTAGATTTTAATAATCTACTTAAAGACTTATGCCTAAATAATAATTGCGTGTTCTTAGACTGTTTCTCAGTCTTTTTAACTCGAGACTTTAGATCATGTAATGAACTTCTATACCATGATTGGCTTCATCTCAACATGAGAGGAGTAGGTTTACTGTCCACTTGGCTTAAGTTTGTTGTAAACGAACACAGTTTTGACAGGGTTGTAAATAATCTTCTGGGAATTTAAATCTTTGATCTTTTCTTCCATTTAATATTTTGATTAAGACGTTGCGCCTAAAATTAAAACTCAAACAAATCTCTGATTTAATCTTTTTCTCAATTTTATGCCTCCCATTTCAGGTACATTCGGTCACTGTCCATTTTCCAATATGTTAGACAATGAATCGTTTAGACTTAGAATAGGTCTTTTTGCATGCAAAAGGCCTCGTACACAGTCAAGAAATGCACTTATACATATCAACACGTTTATACCTAACAAAATTTACACATTTAAGTCTCCATACACCCCACACATCAACTACAATTATCATAATCATATGTTTCTCTTCTATTCTCTCATCATGACTTACTTTCTCCCAATTCTTCTCTCCACGGTTAGGTCCATGAACACCGTATTCCCCCTAGATTCTAATAATCATTCCTCTCTACTCCTTGACAGCCCACGTTATCTTATACCATCTCTTGCTTGCTCCCACATCAAACTTTTCTTTGTAATTATCTCCTCATGGTTTATAAGAAATGTTCTTCTCCCTGGTAAGATGAATAGAGTCAAGTATTCCAGCCGCCTCAGGCGTCTAGTCTCTTTATTCATTCTTTGGGTTTTCTCTCTTAACTTTCTTTTGATAACTCTTGTTAATCCTTCTATGCTTAATCCAGGTCCCAACTCCCTATCTGTACTCTACCAAAATGTCCAAGGTCTCATTCCTTTCAGTAACCTAAGCTCCTCCCATCCCCTTCTTGATGGTAATAAGATTTCCGAACTTCAATCCTTTGCTAACATAGAGCAGCCTGACATAATTGCCCTAAATGAGACTTGGCTCAAAAAATCTATTTCTAGCAACGAAATCTTTCCTTCTTCTCAATATGAAATCTTCCGCAATGACCGCACGAGAAAGACTCATCCTCAAGATCCTAATAACCCTAAAAAGTTTAGGGAAAATGGAGGTGGTGTTCTTTTGGCTGTTCGGTCTGATCTCGACGCCACTACAACCCGACTACCAGTTAGCCTAGGTGCAGAAATGCTTGCCGTTAAAATTTCTTTTCCTAACAAAGAGAGTATTGTAATCTGTACTTGTTATAGAGTAGGAACTCTTGGGTTACCTAATCATGATGTCATAGTTAGTTATATTCGCAAGCTAGTTTCCAAAAAGAATCCCCCTAAAATCTATGTTATTGGTGATTTTAATCTCCCCCATACAGACTGGCTATCTTCATCCAGTACCGTACCTATTGAGCAATCCTTCATAGACTCTTTCAGTGATCTTTCTCTCTCCCAGTTGATCACATCACCCACCCATAAAAGTGGTAATACATTAGACATTCTTCTCAGTAATTATGATAACACAATCGATAACTTGAATGTCTGTGATCCTCATTCCGTGTGCAAATCTGATCATTTTCCTGTCACTTTTTCAATTAAAAGCTCCTTTTCCCGTAAGAAAACTCCTAAACGTAAAATCTATAATTTTAAGAAAGCAAACTGGGACATGATTAATCGTGAATTATGCTCGATTAATTGGCAAGTCCTAGAATGCCTAGATCCTGATTCGTCTTGGAAGTTAGTTAAAGACTGCATTATGAATTTAGTTGATATACATATTCCTAAAGTAATTATTAAATCAGAGTTCCAACCCCCGTGGTTCGATAGTGAACTTTTTTCTTCATGCCGTAAAAAAGATAGACTCAGAGCTAAATTTAAAATTTCTGGTTCTATTTCTGATGAGTTAAAGTTTGTTACTAGCCGTAAAGATTTTAAGAGGCTCTCATCAGCCAAAATAAGAGATAATCTTTTTAATAGTGATGATCCAGCGCTTATAACTAAGAAGTTTTGGTCACATGTTAAGTATAAATCTAACTCCTGCCGTATTCCTAATTGTGTTAGTTATTCTGGACAGCTTCGGTTCAATCCCAAAGATCAAGCTGAACTTTTCAATTCTTTCTTTTATAACCAGTTTTCGGATCCTTCACTTTATGACACTGACATCTCCTATGTCAATGATGTTGATTTTGATATTGACTTCGATCATCGGGATGTTCGTAAGCTTCTTTCAAATATTAATTCAAATAAAGCCCAGGGACCAGATGGCATACACGGTAAAATTCTAAAAAATTGTTCCGTAGGTTTAGCTTACCCTCTAACATGCATTTTTCGTGGATCCTACAACAGCGGCTACATTCCACAAGAATGGAAACTTGCAAATGTTGTCCCAATATTTAAGAAAGGTAAGAAAAGTGAGGTTGAAAACTATAGACCAATATCCCTTACTTGTTTAGTCATGAAAGTTTTTGAGCGCATTGTTAAACGTAAACTGCTTTCTTTGACAAGTACCCTTCTTGATCCCAGGCAGCATGGTTTTCTAGAGCACAAGTCATGCACAACCAATATGGTTGATTTTTGTGATAGCCTGGCATTGTCTCTTAACGAAAACATTATCAATCATGTTGTGTATTTTGATTTTGCTAAGGCATTTGATTCTGTAAATCATGATATCCTTCTTCATAAGCTAAAGACCTTATATAACATTGATGGTACACTTCTCAAATTTCTTACCAATTACCTTCAAGGCCGTTACCAAAGAGTGGTTATTGGTAATGAGATGTCATCTACCCTCTCAGTTAATTCTGGTGTCCCCCAGGGCTCTATCCTTGGTCCCTTACTTTTTGTATTGTTTATCAATGATATTCCTCTTGGCCTTTCAGATAATACTGATATTGTTTTGTATGCCGATGATACAAAAATCTGGCGTAAAATACATTCATCTTCTGATAATACCAATTTACAAATGGATATAGACTATCTCTCTGACTGGGCACTTAGAAACAAAATGCGATTCCATCCAGCAAAATGTAAAGTGCTTATTGTTTCAGGAAAACCATCTTTATCTCCTCCATTCGCATATAATCTTGATGGCTCTCCTCTTGTGTATGTAGAGTTAGAAAAAGATCTTGGAGTCGATGTTACTCCTAAGCTAAGTTGGAATAGTCAGTGCGACAGAATTTATACTAAGGCCTGCCAACAACTTGGTATGGTCAGAAGAGATGGCCATATTGTCATTGATCTGAAACGTCGCCGGGCGCTTTACCTCTCCCTAGTTCGTAGCCAATTCGAAAATTGTTCCATAATCTGGCGCCCTTGTAATAAATCACTTAGTGATAAATTAGAAAGTCTCCAAAAGAGAGCTATTAAATGGATTCTGTCTGAAGAGGGCCGCAGTTATCCACCTGAGCAATATGTCAAAAAGTGCAAGCTTGTCGACATTCTCCCTTTGTCTCAAAAGTTTGACTTGAATGATCTTATTTTTTTCCACAAAGTTCTGAACAATCTAATTCCTGTATCGCTGCCTCACTATCTCACTTTATATCAGGGCACTTCTCGACTAAGACGTTGCCACCTCGACAGTCTGTCTATTGTGTCATCAATTTTACCTAAGTTAAGTCAGAATTCACACACCTTATGTACCTCAAATAGCCCACTGGCAAAATCATTTTTCTACAGAACTCATATACTGTGGAATGGACTCCCTTTACAGGTAAGACAGATTGTGTCTACTAGTGTTTTCAAAGCTGAGGTCACTAAGCATCTATGGAAATGTTTATTGGATAGTGAAACAACAGCCTAGCCTAGTCTCTTTTCTCCCCATATTATTATTATTTTTGTTTTATTAATTTTTTATCTACCTTCCTATACTTTCAACATCATATCACACTTCACCCGCACACCTCACACATTAATGACCATATCAGACCTGTATCTAATGTATCTGGAATTTGACGTATTGAAATACCAATTTTGACTATATATCCACAGTTATTCACCATGGATTTGTTTGTTATTAAATAGTTTTTCATAAATTTTTGGATTTAGATTAATTCGATGTAATGGGTCCAAGTTACTGCGGACATAGTTCACTATGTGTTTACCGTGTTTGGGTGCCCATCATATTTTACAGATGGGGGCGATATTTTGAACGATTCTATTTTATATTCATCTATTGCTGTACTCTGTAAAATTTGAAAAGTATTTAATAAAAAAAAACCAATTTGTTTGTATATAAAACCTCGAATATGTGGAATAAATTCCTTAAACCTTCTAGTAAGATTGACTTCTCGTCCCCAATTGCACTTGTTAAAGGTCGCATTAAATCTATGCTACTCAATGCTCAAAAAGCTGGAAACACTGATGAATGGTCAGAACTCAACTTTGATGGAAATGACATGTGCCTATAATTAAGAACACACAAACTAGTCCATATAGATTTCATACTACACACACAAAATAACACACACAATACACACCACAGTCAAACATAGAAACTATATATTCACACATATAACACAGAACACTGATCATCCGCTTTACACTGGTGTCTGGACTTGTCTGGAGTGTTCGTCTGGAACATGGGACGGACTCACAAATATATTGTGTAAACGTAGCGCGCGAAACTTAAATATTGTATAACTCTATCATTTCATTACCCAGCGTGATTTACCGCGCCAGAATAATGAAATGAAGCCGCGCTATATCCGTGAACCTACAGTGACTTATATTTTATATTTTGTATCTCTTATATTATTACTACGTAACGCGAAATTAAGTTGTATCACACTCCCGGTTTTGGACCCCAATGTTAACCTTGCAGCAACTGTGTCAGCCCAATATACTCTAGAAGTATGATCACACTTATTTTAATGAACAAAAGACCCATAATTAATATAATCAGATACTCGTCAACAGCAGCAGTTTCCTTACGTGTGATGTGTTGTCCTTCTCCTTTCTGTGTCCCCGTCGTTTTGTTTTGTGAAATGTATTGTAGTAGTGTTTTAATATTTAAATCGAACGCAACTCAATAGTTAATAATAACAAACACAAATACTATTTTAAATAATTGATTAATATCGATTTATATACGAACCAAACATTAATTATTCTTTAATAACCTTTTATATATGTGTTAAACGATCCAGGGCATATCTAAAATTCGATAATGAACTTCATATACTATTAGTGCCGCGTGCTGCAGCAGAATATTTATCAGCATGCTGATAAATATTCTGGGAATCAATCCACCCAATCGTGGCGATAACATATTTTTGTGCTTGGCCGGTTTTAGGTTTGAGTTTGTGCTCCAAAAGTGGTAAATCGGGTGCTAGTAAAGCTCTTGCAGGCAACTGGCTCCTTTTGCCAACTGCTTTTGGTTTAAGCGCTGACTCACATTTGGAACTGGCACTGGTATAATTGTAATATCCTACGAAGTCAGCATGCTATATTATTTTGCAAAACTCGTTTAATATCTTGACAATATTTAAAGTTTATGGTTTTAGGTTTAGGCGCGGCGCACGCACCGCTTATATGTTATAGCTCATTCAGCTTCTGTTTTCAGCGCTGTGTTGCTACACACTGTATAGCATGTGGGTCAAGCGCGGTGCCGCGCCTAAATAGCAAAAGAGTTATTTATTTTAAAATTTATTTTTGTATCTCAAAAATGATGTAAAGTTTTTAATATGACGTAGAATTAAAGCTATTTCCGTAGTACAGCCTAAGTGCTAAGCATGCTCGTTAGAAAAACTATGAACAATGAACATAACATGCTAGCTTTCTTTATTTTTGTAAGTCGCGTCGGCTGACATCTTGGGTTGTACTGGATGTAACAAGTTTATTATCGGATGTCTACTTATATTTATTATGATATCATTATTCATTGTAATGGCAATAAAATTTAAATTTTGTTTTACTTAAAAATTTTGTTTTACTTAAACACTTGGAATATTGTGTCAAGGAAGACTTTATACCAGCCATTATGGGCAAAAGTTTTGTGCCTGATCAAATCAGACAAATAGCTTCACTTCCTGCAGGAATGGGCGGGCTGAGAATTCCAGACTGCACATCAACAGCAGAGATGGAGTACACTAACTCAGTAAATGCTACAAAACAGCTCACAGAAGCAGTTTTCCAACAGCTTACTACTTTCCAACTAAACGAAGAACTGCAGCATGACATCATAAGTGAAGTAAAGAAGCGTAAGGAAGAGCTTTACAAACACCAACGTGAAACTATTATGAATGAGGTATCCCCATCAACTCAAAGGCAATTAGAACTCCTTAGTGAAAAAGGAGCATCCATTTGGTTATCCACACTCCCTCTAAAAGCATGTGGGTACGTCCTTAACAAACAAGAATTCTTTGATGCCCTCTCACTCAGATATAATCTTACACTGTCTACAGCTAACATAAGTCCCCTATGTGTATGTGGAAATCAAAATCATATCAACCATACTCTAACCTGCAAAATTGGAGGCTACGTTTCACTTAGACACAATTCACTAAGAGATACAATAGCTGAACTCCTAACCACTGTTTGCAAAGACGTTGAAACAGAACCCCGCCCCAGCTTCTCTCCGTTCCTCACACACTTGAACTATCTAATGGAACAAATAGACAGGATGGTGCAAGACTGGACATCAGTGCGAGATCGTTTTGGTCGCCGCTGGACAGGGCATTCACAGATGTAAGGGTACTTCACCCTCAAGCCCAGTCCAACAGTGACAAGAGCATCTCACAGATGTACCAATCTCACGAGAAAAGCAAAAAACGTGAGTACAATGACAGAGTCCTCAATGTTGAAAAGGCTACATTCACGCCACTGGTGTTCAGTACTACAGGAGGAATGGCAACTGAGGCTTCACAGTTTCTAAAACATCTCGCTGAAAAGATCAGCCTAAAGAAAGGCCAACGGTATTGTGATGTGATGTCATTTGTCAGACGCAGACTGCGTTTTGATCTACTCAGAACCTGTATAATCTCTATCAGGGGGTACAGAGGTACCAGAACCCTTCCACCCACGGCAATAAGTGATTTGGACCTTAACCTGATCAACACTCTTAAACCCTAAAAGGTCATGGAGTGCTCTAGTTGGATGGGGGTCTAAACTGCTTTTTGTTGTGATGTGATTTAGTGGATTTTATATATATTATTACAAAGGGTTTTATTTTTATTTTTACCTCAGTTTTTAAATTTGTACCATTTTTACAGAATTTTATATAGGGTCATTGCTATATTATGTGTATATTGTTTGAATATTTTATTCATATTTAGATGGGTTAAATCTCAGTGACCAAATATTAGATTTCTAATATTAGTAGAGGCTCTTACGGGCATTGTCTGCTTGATACGCTAGGGACCCCAGATACACCCTACTATACGTATTTTTGACCGTAGAATCGATTAAAAGTAGTTTTAAGATGATTGGACTGACTTTTTGGGGGTAAAATCGCAAAAAACCGATTTTTGGCCAAAAAATAGGCCAAAAAACCATGTTTTTTGATATTTTGAACAAGTTAATTTTGTTGGCATGTCGGCAAAACTTGCATGGAGATAGCTAAAACACAGCCGCACAAGATGGTTTAAAAATTTGAAAAATCCCTCTATTTTTTTGGGGTAAAAATCCAAAAAAGTGGTAAAAATTTTGACTTTTTTGCTTGAAGTTTGAATAATTTTTTGCAGTTGTATTAAATCAACCCAAAAATAGTCACATCGTGTTTGCCTGAATTTTTCCTTTCCGAGAAGTACCCACTTCATATACTTTATCGAAGTTTCTTGAATATTGTCACTCCGCAAGCGTTTTTGCCAAATTTTCGACGCGCACTACGCTCAAAAGCATTTAGTTGTTATCAATTGGCATCCGCGCGTTCATCATAAATTTCAAACAGCTATAACTCAGCGAGATTATGTCCGTTCTAGCTCATATTTTCACACCAAATAGAAAACAATGTAATCTTATTGCTGACAAAATATGAATATAATTACTTTATTTGCCTTAGAGTAATAGACTGTCAAAGTTTAAAACGCGCATTGGTATAGCACGTGACTAATAAGGCCAAATTTATACTTCTTAACATATTATCGATTCTTAGACATCATACTATTGTGTCCAATTAGCGGTTAGGTCTCTAAACTCGTAGCAGAAAACACGTCTTTTTGCCCGTAAGAGCCTCTACTATATAGTTTAACTTTATTTTTTATTTTAATTATTATAACCATTGATACAAAGCCCATAATATTTCACCAGCCCTTCAACTTCAAGTTGCATTTTATATCCTTGAATGACAAAAAATTTGTTTCACTTTTTGTTCAGCACGATATCTCGGATTGGCTCTACAAAATCGTTACAAACAGAAGATTTGTTCGCTCTTTCGCAATGGCAGCATTGCCGATTAATTTAAGGTCATCAGCAAATAGTTTAACTTTATTTTAATTATTATAACCATTGATACAAAGCCCATAATATTGGTGGCGAGAGGATGCAATTGCTGGGTGGTGCTCGGTGATGCTGTCTTGTGGCAGGGTCATCTGTGTGTCACTCACGGTTCACCATTTTGTCCAAGTCTTGGTTGCCCTGTGTAATCGAGCATTTGCTTGGTGATCTTGTCTCTGACATGATCACTTACGGTTTAATTTTGATTCCCTATGGGCTTCAGAAGCTCTTCATGCTTTAATTTAACGTATCGAACCTAACCACCAGCTTGCTGGTGTCTGGACGGAGCGCTAACTTCTTGATGTCGGTGCTGCCTCTGGATCGGGTGCGAAGGTCCGGCAAACCATCCACCTTAAATCAAACCGCTACAGAAACGTCTACAGTGTCATTCAATAGTATTATACGTGGAGGCGCAGGTGGAGTGATGACGGCAACTAGGCAAAGCCGAAAGGACCCTAGTAGCTTGATGTCTGTTTGCAACTCCCGTAAGAGCCGACGTAAACACTGTAAATACAGAATTCCTTCATCAGATTTGTCATTTGTAAACAGACAGTCAAGTATGTCTAATCCTGTAAATATTGTAAAGAATCCTCTCTGTATCAGTACATGGAATGTTACTTCTCTTGTCAGTAATTCCAGTAAGATTATCAATTAGGAAAAGGTGTTGATGATTATGGACTAGAGCTCCTTGGGGTAACTGAAACACATATGGCTGGATCAGGAACTCAGACTTTGAGCAATGGTGCTGTTTTGGTTTATTCTGGCAGGAGCGATGGAGTACGGAGAGAAGGAGTTGGTGTTGTTCTTTCCAAAAAGATGAAGAATACTCTCATATCATACACCCCTGTATCAGGACGGGTTATGACTGCCCGTTTACATAGCAAACACATCAACATTAGTGTTACAGTTGTGTATGCTCCAACTGAGGATGCAGAAATCAGTTTAAAAGACTCTTTCTACAAGGAATTGAATGATGTTCAATCGGGACTACCTGCTCATGATATAAAAATAGTTTTAGGAGATTTTAATGCTTGTGTTAGAAGGGATACTGATGCTCACCCTGGTGTTATAGGAAAACACTCATATCACACAGAATCAAATGATAACGGAAAACGGATGCTAGATTTCTGTACTATGCACCAGCTGACGATTGGAGGCACACTCTTTGAACACAAGGATATCCACAAGACAACATGGAGATCCCCAAATGGTAACACCGTCACTCAAATTGACCATATGTGTATTTCGACGAGATGGAGCCATTCTTTGCTTGATGTCAGGAGCATGAGAGGAGCAGATATAAATACTACTCACTATCTGGTTAGAGGATATGTATCTATTAAACTTAAGTGTCCTCAGAAAAGAAAGAAGCGTGTAAGACAGCCTGCTTTAGAGCACCTGCGTGATAGATCTAAGAGCCAGGAATATAGTAACAGAATAGCTGAAGAGTACTATAACAACGATCAGGAGCATGAAAACTCTCCTTTAGAAGAACAGTGGCAAAATTTAAGAGATATAATAACTGATGTTTCATTTGAAGTTCTGGGTGAAAGGGGCCGGAAAAAGAGAACAGAACATCTCTCAAGGGATACTAAGAATCTCCTAAAAGAACGAGGGGAGATTAAAAAGAAACCCAGTACTGCTGAGAACCGTGCTAAGTACTCACGGATTAACGGTCTTGTTAGGCAGAACTGTAAAAGAGATGATAATGCTTGGGCTGTTAGAATAGCTGAGGAATTAGAAGATGCTGCCAAGCAGGGTCAACAAAGAGATGTTTGGCAGAAAATAAAATCCCTAACAAACAAGAGGGTAAACAGATCTGCGGCAGTGCGGGATAAGAATGGGACGCTTATATCAGATCCCGAAGCTCAATCACATCGCTGGGCCGAATATTTTGAAGAACTCTTGACGCCAGCAGCAAATGCGGTGGATTTCTCTATATTGGATCAGGATGAAAAGTTACTTTCTTTTGAATACCTTAGTAATGATGATGAACCACCGTCCTTGTTTGAAATTGAGGAAGCTATCAAGAAGTTGAAGAACTACAAGAGTGCTGGAATTGATGAAATTTCAAATGAGCAGTTAAAGTACGGTTCTCCTGGACTTCTGCCTTGGTTAAAGGATCTTTTTGAAACTGTGTGGAAAAGTGAGGATATTCCTAATGATTGGAGAAAAGGAATAATCACCATCATCCCAAAGAAAGGGGACCTCACATATTGCAACAATAACAGAGGTATAACTTTACGCTCAACTATATCAAAGTTATTCCAAATTGTGTTGTTAAAAAGACTGAGTAATGGGCTTGAAAAATTACTCAGAGAGAATCAGTGTGGTTTCAGGAGAAACCGTTCTTGTATAGATCAGCTGTACTCACTTCATTGTATAATACACAATTGTATAGAATTCAACGTCCCTTTGTACATAAACTTTATTGATTTTAAAGCTGCTTTTGATTCAATCAATCGTGACTTTATTTGGAAAGCTTTTGAACATTATGGTCTTCCGACAAAATATATCAATGTTTTCAAAGCGTTCTTTAGAGCAACTGAAAGTGCAGTTCGTGTCAATGGAGAATTGACAAGATGGTTTGATGTCGATTCGGGGACTGGACAAGGTGATGTGCAAGGGCCCCCTATTTTTAATCTTGTACTTAACTGGGGATTAGAACTTGCAGAGAAGTTTAAGAATATATCCCGTGGTTTTACACTTCAGTACAGACAAAGTTCCAGACAACCGGAAAAATGTGTCATTGATCTTGACTATGCTGATGACATCGCAGGAATGGATGACACTGTTGAAGGACTGCAAGAAACTACGGACAATATTGCGAAATACTGTGGACTTGGGGGTTTAAAGATGAACGCAAAGAAAACAGAGATCATGGTCATTGGGAAAGATACATCGCAGCACCCACTCCCAGAGAATAGGACCATAGATATAACTGTCGATGGAAACTCTGCAAAGCAGGTCACTCAATTCACTTATTTGGGTGCCAAAATTACATCAGATGGCAAGATTGATAAAGAAATAAGTGTCAGGATTGGAAAAGCAACCGGAGCTTTTAACCAACTCAACAACATTTGGAAGAATAAGAACATAAGCATTAACAACAAAATGCGAATCTACATCGCAGCTGTTCTTACCATTCTGACCTATGGATGTGAGATATGGAACACGACTCAAGTGCAGACAAGAAGATTGGAGTCTTTTCATCAGTACTGCTTAAGAAGAATCCTGAGAGTGAGGTGGTTCCATCGAGTAAGTAATGAGGATGTTTTAAGAAGGGCATCAATAACTGCCCTTGCTGACATAATAACAACAAAACGGCTGCGTTGGTTTGGACATGTCAGTAGAATGCCTGAAGATCGGTTGCCCAACTATTTACTTGAATGGAAACCCAAGCATGGGAAGAGATCAAGAGGCAGGCCTAGGAAGAGCTTAAATGATGTATTCATTGAGGATGCTGAGCAGAGATTGGATCGTAATGGACTCACGATTGATTGTATGAGAAGATTAGCTGCAGACCGAAAGGGATGGAGAAATGTTACCCGCCGAAGTTGTATAATACAAAGTAATGACGCAGTCGACGCAGACTAATCCTTTTGGATGGAGATCTCGCCATGTAACATGTATGTAATATTCCACCAGCCCTTCACCTCCAAGTTGCATTTTATAGCCTTGAATGAAAAAAATTGCAGGAGGTGACCGGGATTCCCGGTTCCGGGAATCCCGGTACCGGGATTGGCAATTTTGAGCTATCCCGGTCCCGGTCAAGTCACATTTTTCATTCCGGTCCCGGTCCCGGTCAATCACTCAAAATTGCCGGGATTTTGACCGGGATCTTTAACATAATTTCATTCACTGTGATTCTAAGTTTTTCCTTTCATTCATTGTGAATTTCATCTTTAAACATCCTCTGAGCCAAACAATGTTTAAAATTGCTAAACAAGTTTGAGTAATAAATTATGATCACAAATTAACCAGTAATTGACTGGAATTCCCGGTACCGGGATTGGCAATTTTGAGCTATCCCGGTCCTGGTCCCGGTCAAGTACCATTTTTCATCCCGGTCCCGGTCCCGGTAAATTGATAATCTCACTAAATCTCAGTCCCGGTCCCGGTCCTTGTCCCGGTCAAGTCACATTTTGTATCCCGGTCCCGGTCCTGGTCAGGCCTGAAATCATGTCCCGGTCACCTCCTGAAAAATTGAGTGTCGACCTTCTGTCACAACAAAACTGCCATTCTTTAGAAACAACAATTTATCTTTCCCAACAGTTGTTATCTGGTCCAAGTAAGAGCCTTGTCTCCAAAAACTCATCTTGACTAGCGTTTTAGTGTGTACTAAAGCTTTCAGGCCCGCGAATTCCTTGTACCGTTTGTTGCCTATCCTTTCACAACCCAATTAACAGTCAAAGACAGAAAGTTAATTCACAAAATGAGCATTTCATTGTTATAAATTTGATTTCTTGTCTCATACTTGTTGAGACCACCTTAGTTCGCTTAATTAATATGGGCAACCATGTTAAAGTACAGGGTGGGCCAAAAGTCAGTGGACATATGTTGGCCTTAATAGCTCAGTCACTGAGTGCCCATTTGAAACAATTCTTTCTGGTATGACTTACCACCACTGGTTCGAGGAATTTGTCAAATCGAAAAATATTCGAGTTCATTTTTTTTTTCAAATGAAGGTTCATTTTTGCATTTATTTGATAGTTTGAATAGTCGGATCAAGCTAAATTTTAATGAATTGTGTTTGGCCATTCGAAATACGTTTGTCCTGGAAAAAGAATTGTAGCTTCTCAGATGACTGAGATATGAAGCATAACAAGTTTATTCATGACGTGTGATCAGGTGATTGGTTTACCTAATCACGTGATTAGGTGACCCAATTAACCACCCGTAAAATGTTATGGGAATTGTTAAGGGTGCCGAATTAAGGTGTTGTGTCACGGTGTCGTGTCACAATGCCGAAAATGCTTGATAACTTCGTCATTTCTAATCCGTTTTGCCTCATGTTTTCAGATCATAAGCAACATTTAATAATCTACTGTCTCTGAAAAAATTAGGCGTTCAGCATGTTCAGAGAAAACAATATGGCCTATACCTTACTCGGGAATATTATAGCGGGTTAATTTATGACTGGGAAAATTAATGACGGGAAAAATATGGCGGAATTTTCCAAAGCCCACCAAGCATCAAAATGTATTACTATTAGTTTACATTACTCGGGAACATTATAGCGGGTTAATTTATGACTGGGAAAATTAATGACCGGGAAAAATATGGCGGAATTTTCCAAAACCCACCATTTTATCCCAGTCATTATATTCCCGAGTAAGGTAGGTGTTTTAATATTGAATGGGCGTGGTCTAAAATATTCGAATTTTCAAATTTTGACGACAGAATCCTCGAACCAGTAAGTACAGTATGCCATCTGCAAAGCAACAGCTCTCAAATATAAAACACGGCGGAGCTATTAAGGCCAACGTATGCCCTCTGACTTTTGGCCCACCCTGTATATCCCCGGGTCAAAATCGGAAAAAAAACCTACATTTTAATATACTTTAATATACCCACAATTAGTAGATTTATATTCTTGAACGTTATAATTTGTTCCATGTCACTGACTTTTAAGTAGACCTTTTTGAGCTTCCCTTTAATTGGGGTTTTTGACCAGTCCCTTTAGATGTTGATTGTACAACAAAATCATTAACCAGAAAGATCTATGGCTTGCCAGGGCCGGGAGAGTGGCTCTCAGTTACATTTTTTGCAGGGCGAATCCAAAAATAATATAGTAAGATTGAAGTCCTGGCCTACTCAAATTAATCATGTCAAGGCAATATTTATTACATGAGTAATTTTACAAGACCAACATGAACAGAGTTACTGGTCACCTTTCTTCATCCTGTAGATTTTTCAAGATGTTTTTCATAAAAGCTAATGTATATTTAAAAAAGTGTTGCTAGAACAAATAGTCACAATCCTTCTCTGATTTTTTTTAGACAACACATTGATGAAACATATTTTTAGCATTAGTTAATAATTTTAGCCAGAGTTTTTTAATGTCAGTCTTTTGCTTTAAATCATTTAAACAGAAAATATAGGATTTAACCTCTCACTCAGATTTATTATTTATCTCGAGCTTTTCTTAGGATGTTCAAAAGGACTGTCCTTCTAGTTCTGGTCCTAATAGCCGTTGTACAATCTATCTACGAGGATCAGATTGGGCTCTATGACTGGTTAGTTAATTAATTTTTCTATTTTAAAATCCTGAATGTTCTACTGTCGAGAAATAATTTAAGTCACTGAAAGTATCTGGATCTAGATTGTATAGTACATATCTAAAATTCAACTCTATTCAGGCACCAGCGATATGTGGGAGCAGTGGAGCACCGCATTGCAGACTCCCGTGCTATTGTAGTGATTACCAAGAAGAACATCCTTGCAGCACTGCACCCAAAAACTGGTGCCATCATGTGGAGACGCAAGTTCAATGAGGAGGACACAGTGACGGTGGATCCTGTGATATGCGGAGAGGAGGTGGTAACATACCACAGTACCAACCGGTACAGACATTGGGATATCTTAACAGGTAGGCATTCGGGTACAGACATAAATGAAATAGATTTGTTTCGAATGTGGCAGTAAAAACTCATCTATTCTATTTGATGAGCCTGCCTGCAACAATAGTCAAGCGTTTACTGCATAGATGTGACTACTGTCGACGTGGCACAAGTGTTACTTTGTATTATGACAGTGAGTTGACATTACTTTTAAAAGGATAATATCAAGATTCTAAAAACACTGTAGTTCATTTTGTTGAAAACAAATTAAATTTAAATCATGTATATTCTCCTCCAGGAATGTTAACACTGGATACACCACACCACGAAGAAGATGGTCTCCTCTTCTACGCCTCCCTGTCGTATGAAAAGATGATAAGGGTCACTCGTAACAATGTTTACTGGGGCAAAAATGATAACATTGGCTCTTCTCCTATCGATATCTCGTGAGTAAATTATTACAAATTTAGATTCTGTTCTATCAACTGATGTCTTAAATTCATTTGATTTTTCCCCCCTTTTTTTGATGTAACAGATTATAGACTAGTAAACATAATAATTGCACTGTATCACAGCTATTTCCTCTTTTAGGCCCAGTATGAAGTTTGCGGGATTTATGCGATCCGGATCTAAAGTTGAGGGATTTCTGTTCGACCCTTCAACAGCTCAAGGAGTGAGCATTAAATACGATGCAAATCATGATACTGTACAAGTCGCTGAAGCTGCATTGCCGTCGACCACTCAGGGGATTAAGTAAGTTGAACTTTATTTATCGAACACACACCGCACACTGCACTGAGGTATTGACTTCCAGTACCTCAAACGTGTCTTGTGCCATCCTCAGTGATATTTATAGACGATCATTCAAGAAAAATTCAGTCAAAACCAGTGCAGTAACGTTGCATTTTGGCGCCCCCCGCTGAAAAAGCGCCTCCCTGTTAACGCCCCTCCCCCTCTTAGAGTAGAAACGTAAAATTGGACAAATTAGGTGATTTTAGAGGATAAACTGGTAAAATCTTTTAAAAAGTGTGTTTCTAGATCGAAACGTTTTGCTAGTACTGCAGTTAAATTTTTCAAAGTTGTCCCACATTTAAACGACGATTTGGCGCCACCCTAAATAAATAAATAAATAAATAAAGTCAATTTTTACAGCACAGCAATATATATCTAAATATCAGATCCTCTGTAATCATAATGTATAAAAAAAGGAGCTTTTCTCTGTGCTGAAGGATGAATCAAGGCAGATCATGGTTCTGTTAGCAGGCCACCCTAGTTATGGACAATACATATAATATATAAAATAATTAAATTATGATTTCAAAATTGTGTCAAGATTGAACTAAAACATAACTCAGGGTAAAATAGACGTATTCCCTTCGTCAAATTAACTATTTACAATACTAAACTTAAACGAACTCCGCGTAAAATAAACGTAATCCCTTTGTCAAACTTGCTATTTACACTAAGTTAATAAATTAAACCGGTTGAAAATTATTTCATATTCTATAACAATGTAGCATCAATATAATTGATACAAATGAGGAGCATACATAGCAGTGAGAATTGCACATAACAGGAGGACTGGAGGTATGGAGCAATAATGATTGACAGTGCACCTTTCCACTGATGTTCCTAATTTCCTGTAATAGCTTAATAGGCATGGAAATACTTTGATTGCAGGGGCTGGATTGGATTCACTTATGTACTGAGATAACTTAACTGAAATAACATAACTGCCTAGATACATTGGCTAGTGTTGGGTGGGATCATGAATTTATCGTAAGAGTTATCCCCTTGGTAATTCTCATCAGTTAGCACCATATTCATAAGAGTTTCTTTGTATAACTTAGAAAATTTCTTAACGTCGTCACACTCTCTAAGGGACTTTGGTAATATGTTCCAGGCCTTAGTTCCTAGATAGTTAAACTCCTTGTGAGATCTTGATTTAGGAGTATAAAGATTGCAGTTTTCTGCCTCACGTGATCCACCAGAAATATACGAGAATTTCCTGATAAAATGCTTTGGACATGTTTCATTGATTATACGGTACATATATGAGCTAAGATGAACCTGTCGTCTCAAATGGAGAGGAAGCCATCCCATATTTTTGTATACATTAACCGACCTCTCTCTGATGTTTACATCTAGGGCTATTTTAGCAACCTTTTTGTACATGATATCTAACTCTCCTAGTCGTTTTTTATATGTTCTTGACCAGATGGTGTCTAAGTAGTCAAAATGTGGCAACATAAGTGCATTAGCAAACATCTTCCTGAACTTAAGAGGGAGAAGTTTTTTTGATCTATACATAGCACCAATTCTTTTGGATATCTTTTTCTTAATGTAATCAATATGTTCATTAAATGTCAATCTGCTGTCAACTATAAGTCCAAGGTACTTATGGGATTTAGTTTCACAGATTATCAAAGTAAGGTCATCACAAATTCAACAAGGATGGCATCAAGGTTAGGCTTAGAGTCAAGGATCATTAGTTTTGTTTTTTCATTATTCAGGGATAGTTTATTAGCCTGAAGCCATCTGATAACTAATTTCAACTCTTGTTTGATGTTACCATAGTTTCCTCTAGATATATTGTCAAAATATAATGCACCGTCATCAGCAAATAGATAAGGTTTAGAATATAGGCATGCATTAGGCAGGTCATTGATAAAAATGCTGAATAGAATTGGTCCTAATATACTTCCTTGAGGCACTCCAGAGTTCAATGAATGTACACTGCTTATCCTACTCCCAACTCTAGTTTGCTGTAATCTATCTGTGAGGAAGCTCCTAAACCAGCTCAATGCAGTATCTTTTATTCCATAATGCTTCAGCTTTTGAATTAGAATATCATGGTTAACAGTATCAAATGCCTTTCTGATGTCCAGGAAGATAATTGCAGGATGCTTGGCACTGTTCTTAGCAGTAAATATACGATCAAACAGATCTAACATGAGATAAGTTGTAGAGTGATCTTAACGGAAACCATATTGATGCTCTGAAAGTATTCCCTTTTCATCAAGATATTGAGTCAGTTGGGAGTTCACACAAAATTCGATGCACTTTCCAAGAATCGGTAAAATTGAGATTGGTCGATAATTACTAGGATTCTCAGTATCACCATCCTTATGGATTGGGGTGACTTTTGCAACCTTGCAGCTGTTTGGCATGATGCCACTGGATAAACTCAAATTTACAAGATGTGTTAATGGAGCAATAAATGCAGGTAAAATTTGTCTAAACACTCTCAATGGTATATGATCATTAGTGGATTTGCTACAAGGGATACTTGCCACATAGTCTAAGATATTGGACTCAGTTATTTCAGTAAAGCTATTCAAGCTGGTCTCGTTGTCAATCTGCTCATTTTGTAGATAAGATAGAAATTCATTTTCATTTTCCAGCTGCACTTCTGCTTGGATCTTTGGACCTATTTCAGCAAAATATTTATTGGTGGTTTCAGCATCAAGATTGTTATTGATATTGTTAGCTTTAACAGGCAGATTTGATGCTGTTTTTATCGTTTTCCATACACCCTTTAGATCATTCATGGCACACTTGGCTTTCAGTTCTGTTGCTAAGTTAGTCTTCCTAATAATTCTAGACAAATAGGTTGAATCGTTTCTCTGCCGTTTATATGCCATCCATAATGAGTCACATTTATTACAGTGTATAAGACCATTTGGATGTATACGTCTGTTCTTGTTGTGTGTTAAAAATTTACGGTAAAGTTTCCCTTTCAATTTCTTACTTTCTAAAAATTCTGGAGATGGCTTATGGATGTAATCACTATGGCACTTAATTTGTTTAATTGGACAGAAGTGATCATAGTAGTGATCAATATGTTCGTTTAAACCATCAACTGCATCATTCAGACTAGTTGAATCTATTATTGGTCTATAATCACAAGTTTCCAAAAATTCTTTAAGAGCAGTAACATTCATTTTGCTGTGATCTCTTATTAGTAACTTCTTGAATTTTGAGGCCTTATGCACATTGAAATCGACAATGAACTTTACGACCTGATGATCTCCTATACAATCATCAAGGACTTTGCAGTCAAGAAACTTGGAGTAAGTGTTTGTTATGACAACATCGATTGTGGTCTTTGTGATTCTGTTTCCTAGTTTAGCAATGCGGGTAATATCCTGAACTACCTGTACCATTCCAAACATTTTCATTGTAATGTCTAATTTCTTATAGTTCATACTGCTGATGTTGTTTTGGTCTACATTTACATCACCCAGCCAAATAACATTCTTACTTCCTATACTCATCATGCAGTCTGTCATATAATCTAAAAATTTGTCAAGAGGACTAAACAACTCAGATCTGTAGAAACAGCAGATGAAAATATTGCAATCTGTAAGATGGATCCAAATAGCCTCGATTTGGTCATATTGCAAAACTAAGTTTAGTTGAATCATTTTAAACTTTATGTGCTCACTGATGAGAATGCCACATCCCCCATGACCATTGTCGTTAGAACGGTCTTTGCGGATAAAAGTAAAATTCTTGGGTAGGTTTAGACTGGCTGAGTCAATATCCGACTTAAGATTTGTTTCATTCAGGCATAAAACATCTAATTTCTCTTTCCAGATTAGATCTTGGATTTCAAGACATTTTGGCATACCTGTTAGTCCTCCCTGCATGTTGCAATGTCCCACTGCAAGCTTTTTGGCATGGTATGAAACTGTGATTTTACTAATGCACGGGTTAATGCAAGAACTGCTGTGAGAGCATGAAAATTTTTCCAATTTATGCTGCTATAAACTTGTCAGAATAAGATAAATTGCAGAACTGGCAAATTTGTATGAGATAATAACAAAACTTTCTAAAACTTCAATAAACATGAGGAACAATGTGTAATTATCCCTTATCTAGATGAAATAAATGGTAACAATCTTTCTGAAAATTCAAACTTGCTTATGGGCCCAATACTTCAGAAATTTAGCAAGTCGAATCAGTGGCGTAACGAAGGGCCCCGCTGACCCCGCTGTGCAGGGGGGCGCCGTCTTAGGGGGGCGCCAAATCGTCGTTTGAATGTGGGACAATTTCGAAAACTTAACTAAAGTACTAGCAAAACTGCGCGTTTTGCTCTAGATACACATTTTTTTAGAGATTTTACCGGCGTATCCCCTAAAATCACCTAATTTGTTCAATTTTAGTGAGGGGCACCAAAAGGGGAGAGGGGCGCCAACAGGGGGGCGCTTTTTTCGGCAGGGGGGCGCCAACAGGCAAAGTTACGCCACTGAGTCGAATAACACCGCTTGTATTGAGGTGACAGTTATCAGATATTTTTGCAGATGGTCTGGCAAAATAAAATTCTTTCCTGAATCCACTTCTATTATAGTTAAATAAATTATGGGTGCTAATGTAATTAAAACAAGAATCTTTGCTACACATATCCTGAATAACCTTATTCAGCTCTGCCACAACATCATTGCGGCCTTTTGTACTCCTGGGAAGAATATTGAGAACATTAATTGTTGCATTCGGATACACTGACTTGAGATAATTTAAGAGATTACTAATGTCACCCGCTGCATCCTTCAGTGACTTTGAGCCAAAATAGACTGTGTTCACATTATATTAGTTCCTGTCATAATATAAATAATAGATGGGGATGGAACAGAGTGTAGGTCAGTTTTTAGTTTATTTAACATTACTTTGGCATCAGCCCCAGGATAAAACAGTTTACTAGCACTAACAGTGGACGATGATAACTTGTCCGCATCAAGAAACCTGAACATAGAGCTGCTTATGAATAGGACAGACTTTTGTGAAGCTTTAGCTGACTGTTTGCAAACTGAGAGTGCAGGTGAAGAAGAGTCTGTCAGTTTGTGTCCTGAATGAGGGATGGGTGGGGGCGGTGAACGCAGACCAAACTCAGTTGACTGAGTGATCCTAGGGGGCTTCATCAGTCTTGGAGTGATGCTGATCCGGGGTTCATCACACATTTCGTCTGGCAGTATCTCATGTTGAAAGTCAGCCTGAGACAATTTGGACATAATGAAGACATCTCCATGCTGAAGCTGCACAGAGCCCACAACTTCATTGCTGCCGTTTGATCTAATTTGCAGTATTCTCGTCGCACCAAGTGAAATGGTTACAATATCAGAGTGTTCTACAATACATGATTCAGAATCGCTATGAGCTGGCATGAACTCTGCTCCAGTTTCATATAGATTGACGAGAATACTATTGTGTCTGAAATTGGGTAATATCACATTAATGTAGGAGCTGAGTTTAGCAAGGTAGGAATCATTGTGTACACTTTTTGGGTCATGTGTTGCACCTGAATACTCATAGGGAAAGTCACCAAAATAAACCGATTTCCTGTTTTTAAAACCGTGACTGAACTCAAGTTCTTCCATTAATAGATCAAGTGAAAATTTAGAGAATGGACCATCATCTAGTAGGGTAACTGGTTTCACTGGTGATGGGGAGCAAGTTACAGATATATTCATTGGCCCCGGTGTTATAGGATCGTAGACAGGGGCAGGGACCAAGTTTGGATATTTGTCTCTGGGCTTAGGGGTGTTGATCCGTGATTCACCAGTAGCAGTAGATACAGGGAGATCAGACACATCATCCTCGTCTGCCATAACCTCGTGAACAACAATCTCACTGATAACAATCTCGTTTCCAACAACCTCCTGTGGAACAACCTTGTCCACGACATCGTTGTCAACAAACAAACTGTCCGATACAACATCTTCCACAACAATGTCATCTACATCAAACGCTTCTACTTGATTGATAACAACGTGTGACTGAGGGGTAATGGTTATGATCTCACATTCAATCTCCTCTGATAAGTTTAGCAGCAAATTTTCACACTTAAAACTCTGTTCTTGTATTTGAGTTTGATCTGATATGAGACTATCATTGTACTGAGCAATGAGATCACTAGTTCTGATAATTTCATTCAATAAAGACAACTTTTTTTCTAAAAAGTTAATCTTGATGTCTTTTGACAGACAATTGTTACAGTTCTCTGATTTTTCAGACTGGAATGAAAAGTTCAAATGTTCTAAAGGGCGCTCACAAGAGTGGAGACTAGTGTCTGAGCTCTGATTATTTGACATAGTTATATTATCAAGAGTTCAATGTTCAGAAGCACAATAAACACTGTAAACGCAAAACCTTCAGTCCAGATAGTAGTTTTGATGAGAATAGTTTTGATGAGAAGGAGGAGGATGAGTAATCTTCAAGTACACTCACAGCAGTCCTTTGCACGTCAACACTTACGCTCGTCTATCATATCTCATACCTCAAATTATTTGTTATATAGTAGTGTTGAAAGTATTAAAGATGGCGCCCTCCGCACAGCGGGGTCAGCGGGGCCCTACACTACGCCACTGGTTAAAACAGTGAAATTTGGGTCACGGAAAGCTGAAATCTGAAAATGTCCTGCTATACCGGTAGGAAATTTTCAAAATTTTCCTTCCATCAAAGTTTTTACCGGATATATACAGGTTCCAGTCCTTTTTTAGCCAAAACCGCGATATTTTGGTCAAGGAGACAGCAGGAAAGCTTCTCTTAAAAAATCTCTCAAAATCTCTTCTTTTATTCTAATGAATTCCCGTTTATGAAGCCTTTCTTTGGAAATAGAACTTTCAGTACCTCAATCGTGTCTTGTACCATCCTCAGTGACTTTACTAGATGGCCATTCAGGAAAAATTCAGTGAAAACAGTGAAATTTGGGCCGCGGAAAGCTGAAATCTGAAAATGTCCTATCGGTAGGACATTTTCAAAATTTTCCCTCCATCAAAGTTTACTCCGGATATACAGCTTCCAGTACCTCTATTGTGCATGGGTAAACAAATTATCAATCTGGTAACATTGTTGCCTGTACAAGGGCAATTCCAAACAATGATGCCATCGTGTTTGTGGTAACCTCAGTCCTTAGTGGAATATGACCCAACAAAGGATTACACATTGTTTAGAGTAAACAAGGCAAGATTAATCTGTTACACATACGGTTTTATCTTTCTGTGCTCCACTTATTGTATTGTATTGTATCAGATGCCATCGTAGAACATTTATCAATACAATTTTCCGTTATTCAAGAATCCGGCAAAAATTCTGGCCAAATGAAGATATTTTCTTGTGTTTGACCTTGTATCTCCACTCACAGACGAAGAAATTTTTTTATACTCCCTGAAATTGACTGTATTATAGTGCTCTAACTATTTGAAGAGTTTAAAGAACATTTATCAATAAAATTTTCCGTTATTCAAGAATCCGGCAAAAATTCTGGCCAAATGAAGATATTTTCTTGTGTTTGACCTTGTATCTCCACTCACAGACGAAGAAATTTTTTTATACTCCCTGAAATTGACCGTATTATAGTGCTCTAACTATTTGAAGAGTTTAAAGAACATTTATCAATACAATTTTCCGTTATTCAAGAATCCGGCAAAAATTCTGGCCAAATGAAGATATTTTCTTGTGTTTGACCTTGTATCTCCACTCACAGACGAAGAAATTTTTTTATACTCCCTGAAATTGACCGTATTATAGTGCTCTAACTATTTGAAGAGTTTAAAGAACATTTATTAATACAATTTTCCGTTATTCAAGAATCCGGCAAAAATTCTGGCCAAATGAAGATATTTTCTTGTGTTTGACCTTGTATCTCCACTCACAGACGAAGAAATTTTTTTATACTCCCTGAAATTGACTGTATTATAGTGCTCTAACTATTTGAAGAGTTTAAAGAACATTTATCAATAAAATTTTCCGTTATTCAAGAATCCGGCAAAAATTCTGGCCAAATGAAGATATTTTCTTGTGTTTGACCTTGTATCTCCACTCACAGACGAAGAAATTTTTTTATACTCCCTGAAATTGACCGTATTATAGTGCTCTAACTATTTGAAGAGTTTAAAGAACATTTATCAATACAATTTTCCGTTATTCAAGAATCCGGCAAAAATTCTGGCCAAATGAAGATATTTTCTTGTGTTTGACCTTGTATCTCCACTCACAGACGAAGAAATTTTTTTATACTCCCTGAAATTGACCGTATTATAGTGCTCTAACTATTTGAAGAGTTTAAAGAACATTTATTAATACAATTTTCCGTTATTCAAGAATCCGGCAAAAATTCTGGCCAAATGAAGATATTTTCTTGTGTTTGACCTTGTATCTCCACTCACAGACGAAGAAATTTTTTTATACTCCCTGAAATTGACTGTATTATAGTGCTCTAACTATTTGAAGAGTTTAAAGAACATTTATCAATAAAATTTTCCGTTATTCAAGAATCCGGCAAAAATTCTGGCCAAATGAAGATATTTTCTTGTGTTTGACCTTGTATCTCCACTCACAGACGAAGAAATTTTTTTATACTCCCTGAAATTGACCGTATTATAATGCTCTAACTATTTGAAGAGTTTAAAGAAAATCTATCAATACGATTTTCCGTTATTCAAGAATCCGGCAAAAAAATCAGCGCCAAATAACAAAACTTATCCTTGTGTTTCAGGTATTACCTAGTGATCGCTATGTCTATATTACTTCACAGTGGTGTATGTGGAAGTTGGTATTGTCCTGTAAATATTTGCCGAGTTTTGCGGACAGTTGGCCATGATTTCAAGTGATATTTTGGAAAAGTTTGGGAAATTTGCAGCGCGATTATCCGGCAAAAATCCGGCAATTCTGGTCTCAAGTACTTCTGTTCAGGAACACGCGAAAACGTTTTTCTAGATATGTAAGAGCCGTATGTACTAGGTCCGCGCGCACGTACGTTTGTACGCCAATAATTATGTCACTGCTCGTTGCTGTATAATTTGAAATGGAAGTTTATGCCGTTTTTCAAGATATCTTAGCATTCACGGGACACGGTCCGGAATTATTTCTAAAATTGACCACTAATCAGGCTTGTGACATCAGAAGACAGTATTGCCGGTTTACAAGGTGACTCAGTTTTCTACAAAACGATCGGCGAAGACTCCTTCCTTGAAGTAAAACTCTCAGATATTGGTAAGTTTTAAATTCTGTTGGATAGTTGAAAGTGTCTATGAATAAAACATTCGGTGTTAAGAAAGGAAAATGGGGTCTTTTTACTGCTCACTTTCAGGTATTACATGGAGTGTAGATTCGATTAGCGCTGCGGGAAAGTCCACTTACATTGTGTCTGGAAAGCAAATGTCTGCTGTTATCGCTGTTATGGACGGAGCTATGCGGGCCGTCAAAGCTATCAGCAAGGTCAGTTGTGATCGTTATTCTACTTTTTACGTTTACTGTGAATTTATCTACATATTATATCTGCAGTGAACGTCTTCAACTAAGAGAGTATTCTCTGCTTATCCTTCTAGTAGTAAAACGCATCATTTGAGTTATGTGTAGTCAATCACGATGAATTTGAGTTTGCGTCTAGTAAACCTTAAATATTCTGACCTGAAAGTTTAATTCTTGGGTTTTATTCATGCATTAAAACATTCTTTTAAAAGCTACAAAACCTCAACAGTTTTACACATAAGATAAAAACAAACATTCAAACACAAAAAATTTACACAATAATACAAAAGTAATTTCGCCTTGCGATAAAAATAAAAACGTTCAAGTTAAAATTAAAAATCCCCTCCTCGCCATTGCTCTCAAATGTTGTCATAGATATTATCTATGTCAGTAAAGCCGTTCCCTTGAGGTTCCTGTGCATTACCACAGAACACAGAATACCCCGGCTCACCACATGTCTCTGCCTGCACATATTCAGTCACTTCCCCCCTATCACTCTGCACATACATTGGATCTGCATCTGGTTCTACGTACTGCACTGCTCGTGGATCGTCGTATATGACATTTTGATCAGGTGCATTAGGCCGCTCGTAGATTGGTTCCTCGTAGGGAGAGTAGGACTCAGACTCTCGTACTACATGGTAGGGAACTAGCGGGGCTGCTGACTTAGGGGGACTTCGTCTCCTGTTTCTAAACAACCTGGATAAGTGGTGTAGGGTTAGGATTTAGGGGTTTTATTACTTTTTCAACTGAAAATGGTTAGAGGTGTTGGATGTATGTTATTTTAATTGCAAGAAGATGTAGGGACCATTGTTTTGTATATTTGGTGTTTGAATAGCTGCATATAAGAAAGAAGTTATTTGTGTGTTGCACTCACATGAAGACTAGAATAATAACGAATGCTAATAACACAACAAGTGCAATTCCCAGCACTATTGTGGACCAGTTCTTAGCAGCAGCCTTGTGTTTCTCGGGTCCGGGCACCCTGTCTTCTATACACATGTTACCTTAAAACAAGGACGCATTAATAAATACAACTATCCAATATTGGGAGAAACAGAACTTGTTGGTTATAAGAACTCAAGTGGTTGTTAATAAATCAGACGTGTGGGGTAAGGTGTTACTAAGGTGTTACTAAGGTGTTACTAAGGTGTTACTAAGGTGTTAGTTCAGGTTACCTGGAGTGATGCTGTACCCTGGAGGACATCTCGGACAGGAGTCGTGATCCAGGTCCTGACAGCTAACACAGGAGTAGTCCTGCCAAACATGACCTTGTGGGCAGTACGTACAGTGTGCTGATCCTGTGGAATTGTCAGGTTTACTTTCACCTGATCCACTTTATATCGATAAAATACAACTTACAAGATATGGTTTTGGGAGAAATATCCAATGAAATAGTTGGTTTAATACTGGTTTAAAAGGATAACATGTGAAATGTGAAGTGTGACTATAGTTACTATAGTTAATATCCCACTAACCAGCTTCAGACACAGTGTTCTGCGGGCACTGAGAGCAGGCAGTAGAGTGTTGTGTACTGTAAGTGTTAACACCACACGTGGTACAGTGTGTAGTGTTCCAGTACAGCCCTGCTGCACAGCTGCACGCTGTACTGCCGTGTATCGGGGAACTTCCACTCGGACAACTGGGCAGTTAGGGGGTGTGAGGTTCACTGCGTGTCAGGACATTATACATATATGTTATAACTTAAATCACATTATAACTTAAATCACACAGCTCCTGATGTTACAATGTAATAAAGTAGACTTGACTAGTTGTACCTGATACACTCTATAAGTGCCTTGCTGCCCCTAGAACTAACAGTGTGAGCAGGGCACTTGAAGCAGTTCCCGTTGTTCCAGAAATAGCTCGCATCACATGTACAGATCTCGGCTCCTGGTTCAGAGGTGGAGTGTTCCGGACAGCTCTGACACGCTGACTCGTCTACAGCGTCTTTGTACGTGTCTACTGGACATTCGTTACAACTGAGAGTGGGGGCCGGTTTATTGAAACATGCTTACTGCTTTGGACAAAGAACTCTCATTTTTCATTTTAAACTCAAATAAGTTTGATATTTGCCAAAGGACTTTGAATAAAAGATTACTTGTCCCTCCAGTTTCCTATTTAATTAACAATATATATAACTCACGCCTCGTACTCCCAGACTGTCCCCACCCCACAAACACAAGACATGATGTCATCCTGAGACCCCACAGATTGCTCAGGGCACGGAGCACAACCCTTATATTGGGGCCGCACATAATCACCAGGGGTACACCCGCACCACAGGAACACCTGCTCGTGCTTGTGTTGGCAGTCGTGCTCTGTTACTATCGAACAGCTGGAGAACGGCAAATCTGGGGAGAGATGGTTATTCAGGGCTACATATCTTGGGTTGAAGGGTTATTCGGCGCTACAGATCTGGGAAGAGAGGGTTATTCAGGGCTACATATCTTGGGTGGAAGGGTTATTCGGCGCAACAAATCTGGGGAGAGAGGGTTATTCAGGGCTACAAATCTAGGGTGGAAGGGTTATTCGGCGCTACAGATCTGGGAAGAGAGGGTTATTCAGGGCTACAAATCTAGGGTGGAAGGGTTATTCGGCGCTACAGATCTGGGGAGAGAGGGTTATTCAGGGCTACAAATCTTGGGTTGAAGGGTTATTCGGCGCTACAGATCTGGGGAGAGATGGTTATTCAGGGCTACAAATCTTGGGTTGAAGGGTTATTCGGCGCTACAGATCTGGGGAGAGATGGTTATTGAGGGCTACAAATCTGGGATTGAAGGGTTATTCGGCGCAACAAATCTGGGGAGAGAGGGTTATTCAGGGCTACAAATCTGGGGTTGAAGGGTTATTCGGCGCTACAGATCTGGGAAGAGAGGGTTATTCAGGGCTACAAATCTAGGGTTGAAGGGTTATTCGGCGCTACAGATCTGGGAAGAGAGGGTTATTCAGGGCTACAAATCTGGGGTTGAAGGGTTATTCGGCGCTACAGATCTGGGAAGAGAGGGTTATTCAGGGCTACAAATCTGGGGTTGAAGGGTTATTCGGCGCTACAAATCTGGGGAGAGATGGTTATTGAGGGCTACAAATCTGGGATTGAAGGGTTATTCGGCGCAACAAATCTGGGGAGAGAGGGTTATTCAGGGCTACAAATATGGGGGTAGGAGGGTTGTGCTCTATACAGCTCTATGAAATTTAATTAATATGATGGAATGGTTGATGGTTATGTTCAGCCGTAAAGCAACCGTGTACCAGGTACCTGGATCTTCACAAGTAATGTCGTCTAGTACGATATCAAAGTCTTTCTTCATCCTCCAGCTAGTGTACTCCGTGTTGGACCCAGAAGCGAAGGATATAGAAGTGTTGAATTTCATCTCCCTACAGATCACGGTGGCTGCCGTGTCGTCAAAGTTGTCATCACACACTGAACCTATCTGTTGGTCAGGATTCTTGGTGGGGATTAGTAAGGAGTGAGGGGACATGCAACACGAATAAAAACCACTAACATTATTAGTGAGATAATTATTAGTGACTAACAATTATCTCACTGTCTTCAGCTATGATAACGTTGTGGTAATGCACATTTACTAACAACACTAACACCAATAACAACACTAACACAAATATTCACCATATGATGAGAGATCTTGTCTGCAATGAGAAGTCCATTGTTAGTGTACTCCTTGTTTTCATCCAGTAAGTAAAAGCCGCTATCTCGTATACTGTGTATCCGAACTAAAAGACAACTTAGCAGCACAAGTTGGAACATGGCCTGATAAAAGTGGTGATGAGGATCTGAAGTGGTTACCCTTGCAGGTATAGGGTAACATAGCACTTCTATATTATTAAGTTGTTGGCTCGCCGTTTGTGATTGGATTGGCGTTATAACAAATCAAAAATTTGCCGAAAAATCGTCTGTTCGTGACAACAAAAGATAGTATTTAAATATAGTAGGAAAATTCTGACAGGTTATACGATTAAATGCAGCAACTTAGTCAAAATGAAATGACAGGCAAACAGATGATGTCCTAATTGTCACTTTGTCTTATGACTCGTATTATTTAAATCATTGCCACGAGAATGAGAAAATCTCCTACTCAACTTCCAATTCAATTTGTAATTTAAGGTTCTGAAAACTGAAATGTATTGCCGCTTATTTAGGGTTGAATATCCGGGAGTAAAAGAGTACGTGATCAGAGCGGCTATTTTTAGCAAAACCAGATCACATCAGTCACGTCATATAGCATTAAAATCTGTTAGAATAAGGTGTACAGATTTCTGAATAACTCGAATTTCCTAAAAATTAAAATAGCATCAACACAAAAGGTAGTACAACAGCCCAGCGTCGGCGTTATGTACCAGCATCAGGACATATGTTTTTATCCAGCAGTACAAGTAATGAACAAAATAACAATAAGAATAGCCAGAACTCTCAGGAATTGAAGGTATGTACATTTCATCATTCCTGGTCAGGGTTGCCAACACAACAAATAGAGTACTAATAGGAACAGCAAACACTCCTACACGCCGACACACACACAAATCTAAATGAATTACTCACGGGAAATAAGATAACTCAAGTGTTTAGCGTCATCTCATTTTACACATAATATAAAGAGTAGAGGGGTCAGTTTGCAAGGGGTGTATTAAATAAAGTTACATTCTTAGCATGCTTCCTTGCATTCTCTTAACATGTGTGTTGAACGAGAAATAATGAACATTGTGGGACGAATTTAAATGTTAGAAATAACGATACAGTTACTGTAAAAATTAACATAATAAGACTTTCTTATGTATGTACTATGTACAACGACTTGTAAAAAATCCAAGGCGGACTAATTTAAAGAGGAATTTTAATATTGTCAAACGAAGAGCAAGAAATACCGCAACCAGTGAACAAACATGGTCCCTCAAAATAAAATGATCTATACAGCACAATGAACAGTAGAAGATGTGCAATGTGTACTAGCTGCACAGAAACCCTACTTGATACGCACAATGCCCACTAGTTCTAGATACCTACAACTTAACACTCTTACTACTGTACAACCTGTTACAACTCTGTCAAGGAATGTTAAATAGGAATAAAGACACCTTGACAAGCTGCGTGTGTGTGTTTAAAGTGGATGTTGACATGGACAAGGTGCATGTACAATGTATGTGATTCTAGTCAATACTTTCAACACTACTATATAACAAATAATTTGAGGAAACGATGTAACAGAGTCGATATATTTTAATGTTGCCATGGGGTGGCAAGTCCCCATATATCGTAGTCCGGTAGTTTCATTGCGTCTTAATACATGTACATGTATGTGATTCTAGTGTCAGAGGCTTACATTGAAACGAAAAACGTGGTTACCAGACTGCAATATGATCTTTGAAGCACACAGCCGTATAGTACAGGTCAGGTTACCTTTGCCAATAGTTTTATTGAGTGGAATTTCATTAGTTGTTGAAGTCATGCAAGTGACGTAGACTGAGACAGATTTAGAACAATTTGTAATGGTCGGCGGCGTGAGATAAGGAGTTTAAAAAGTCGGATAAGAAATTGCAAGGTTTTTATACCTCACAGTTTTAAGATAAACACATCTCCTCACCAGATCACTGTGCATTACAAACTGAACGAGGAAAATTAATTGATAAACTTTGTCTGTCCTACCAGATTATATTCTATGAAATAAAATGGAAACATCCCGACTCAGAAGGGGCCAATGTTAGATTGAGGTAAGATTGTTGGTCAGGTTGGAGTTCAAAGGATTGAGTTTAGGTGGGGTTATCAGGTTATGTCAGCTCGTGCCAGGAAACCTTAATTGTTATTGAGATAACCAATAATTGATAGCAGCGTGTTGATAAGTTGGTTTTGAAATATATACTGAAATCATAGAAATTGGTTTTAGGAGTTAAATTCAGCTTTATACATGGAATATTCCTTTATGCCGGGTTTAAGATATTTCAACAGTTTCCTGCGCAGAAAAGCTGTTAATAAAATGGAGATTTTATAGAAGAATATTATCTACTAATAGAAGAATATTATCTACTAATCTACTCCTCACGATCACATGTGTTCCAGTCAACTTATCCCTATATCCTTACTTTTTGTTACCTTCAAAATTCATTTTTTCGCAAATAGGAAAAAGTATTTCCCTCCGAATTAACGGTCTTGTAAAGACTAATCCATAATAAGGTAATTCTCCACAGAAATTAAAGAGAAATATTTCCTAATTTCTACAAATTCCTCAGGACGTTATAGGACAAGTGGTAGGATCAGATCACATCGCCCTCGTGTCCCGTGCAGATCACACTGTGTCTCTAGTTCAGCTCTCTAACGGGTTCGAAGCTCACTCCTACTCTCTAGGAGAGTTAGCAGAGGGAAGAGGAGGTGTTCTCAGCATGACTACTCTTACTGCCTCTCATCCTTGTAGTCTGAGTACGTCATATCCAGCCTTATTTAACCAAAAATGTGCTACGACGATCTAGTTAAAATTATCATTGAGTAGCAGCTATAGATTAACCAAATTAGACTATCAATCCCCCCTCACTTACCTGTACCCTCAGTGACAACAGTGAGGGTGCCAGGTTTGTTCCTCACTTGGAAGGATCAGTCTGTGACAGTTGTTGGAAGTAACAAAACTTGTGGCTGGATCAGGGAGGAGAGTCTCTCTTCTGGTCAGTCTTTTTTAGCTGTCTTTTCTCAATTTTCATCCTTTTGTAGCTGTCTTCTCTCAAATTCATGACATTTAAGTGTAGTGTCCCAGATTGAAGGATTATAATTCATAACATTTGTGTTTTGTGTAAATGTATAAACTATCCCAGTTGTATCGGCTACTTTACTGTGTTTCGTGTAAGTGAATAATGTATAATGTATAAACTATCCCAGTTGTATCGGCTACTTTACTGGACCTTCCTGCCAGCTCCTTTATCCCTGTCAGTCTTCACCGCCACACTAACCCTATCAAGCTGTGGACTGAACGAATCACCATGCAGCTGCAAGATCTCCAGGTTTCCATGTTTCTCTGTTAATTTCATTTAGGTATCGTCGTCTTCTTTGGTACCTGCGAGTTTGCTGATAACCCAGAGTAAATAAAAATGCTAATCCAAATAAAAGTTTGCTAAATATGAATGTTCAACCAATGAGTAGTATTTCCTTTAACAGTAGTATTAATTTAACTCTTTTCCCCTAACAGAAGTTCATAAACCTGTACTTTGGAACGGCACTTATTGATGTGTCTCCGGAGATGGAGCGGGACTCTTTCAACCTCAACAAGTTGATCTTTGCAATCTCCACCTGTGGAAAAGTGCACGTGCTGCATTCCGGCACTGCTCGTATTATTTGGAGCAGGTTTGTTTTTTAAAGCGTGTGTTCTGGATCAAGCTGTTGGTTGTACAGGGATAAGATTATCATTGTGTTGTAGAATAGGCACAATAAGATGACCTCCTTAGCTAATCTTCTGCAACTTCTTTTCACTTCAAAATAAATTCCCACCTCTCTAAAATCTCTGCTAAATACCCCCAAAATACCAACCAAACCCCTGTCAGGTATCTAGATAACATCGCCCCGCTCTCCAACGGACAGTACCAAGTGCACATGATCAGATCAGCTTCTCACTATCCTCTCCCAGCCCTGGTTGCTGTGTTGGGCACTTCTTTAGTGAGTTACTTCTAGTTGGAACCTTTTTAAATGTTGTTGTTATTCCCTCCTTGATGATGCTAGTTACACATTTTCATAATCATTCAATCTTAAATTATCTGTGTTCTACATCGTAACACTGTTACCACAGGACAGTAAGAAAGCAGTTCTGACGGTTCTGAACCCCCTTGATGGATCACTGCAGTACAGACAAGAGTTCGAGTCTAAACTAGCTCAGGTTTAGACATAGAAACTGTCTTTTTATACAACACAATATTATTTATTCAACACAATATTGTTGTTAATACTATTAACGATTTAACGGTGTTCAATTCGTTGTCGAATTAAGCTATTCCTATTTTGTCGTTTAGAAATTAAACTACTGATCTACATAATTTTCTAATTTTATATGGTTTCAGATTCAGCTGACTGCTGTAGAAGATAATGAGTTCGCCAAGGTCATGCTGATTCTTACGGATGACAACGAGGTACTGGTTTTTTACATTTTGAATAGAACTTTCTATTAAAGAATATGTCATAAATGTCTTGCATAATGAGACATAGTTAGAACCTAAAATTGCGATGATATTTTCTAATTGATTAAAGTAGATATGGCCATGATCTACACATTCATTATATAATCGACTTATCATCCAATTAACTAATTAACTAATTAGCATATCGTACAATTAACTCATTAACTAGACTAATTAACTAATTAACTAATTACTCCAGGTACACACCTACCCTCCCCGACTTCACAAGCTAGTGGAACATCTCCCACTCTATTTCACTCTCGTATACCCTGACCAGATGGAACTCAAGGGATTTTTCCTCAAAGGTAGGAACAACATTTAAGGAAAAGAATGAAGAGGACTGAAAAAGCTGATCATATAAGTTTTAAGTTGCAAAAAACAGGGCCAGCTTTTGGTTGGTCGATTGTGGATGAGTTTGAATTTGTAATGTATGGATTATTGATAAGATAGCACAAACTGTTGGAGGTTTCTTTTGATAGTTCTAATTTGCCTATCATAGCCACTGTAAATAGTAAGTAACGTTCTAATCGCAGGAACAAGAGTTGAAGAAACTTGGTCAGCTCATCTGAGAGGAGACAAGATATTAGATGTGAAAAGTAAAGCTACTAATGGTTAGTTTTAAACACAGATGATAATTACAATTAAATCCCATCAGCGCTCCGGTACAAGGTATCTTAGTATCTAGTTGCCCATTTAACACTCAACAAATTATAACTGCAGCTCTTGCCTGTATTAATCTAACATTCCCATTGTACCACAGACGCAGTTTACTCTCAAGGTAGAGTACTAGGGGACAGGTCCGTTCTTCACAAGTACATCAACCCCAATGTGATGGCTGTTGCAGTAGAGTCAGGAGCTGGAGATAAGGGTTTTTACTTTTTTTTAATTTCCTTTTAAGCATAACAAGTTCTTATATTTGACCTGTAGATTTGCTTGAATATCTGAAACACAACATTGGTCTAAATGTTGAATCTCACCTTTATGTCTGTTAAAGTAGGCTAGAATCCCCCGCTAAATACCAGCCCCCCCGCTAAACTAACCCCCCCCCCCCCCCCGGCCCCCCAGTAAACTAACTCCACCTCTCAGTTCTGGTGGACGTGCAGCTGTACGACATGATATCCGGCACCCAGCTGTACCACGCCCGACACAAACAGTACTCTGGTCCAGTGCACCTCCTGGTGGTGGAGAACTGGTTACTTTACCACATCTGGTGCAGCAAGCTGAGGAGATACGAGGTGGTGGTCGTGGAGTTCTTCCTACCCAGCGCTCCTAACACGTATGTAGCAGTTAAATTAGCTTTTATACTAGCACATTATTATTAAGTGCTATTTATATTATATAACAAGTTTGTGCTATGTATTTCTTAAGTTCTCAAAATTTAACAAGAATTGCGCCCGATGTTTCGTTTTGGCGGACGCTAGATTTCCGTTCACTATAACATTAACTATAAATATAAGCTCCAATCAGCTCACTTCATAATAATAATATTGATACACATTAGTACATTATACTACGCATGCCACGTACAAATTGGGCTTATAACCTAATACAATACATTACACCGTTATATACATTGAAATACAGTCGCGCCGCGCATTCATTGACCACAGGCTATCTATATATCACATCTCCGCAAGCAATCCTCGCGCGCTGCACTGCGCGCTGGTTGTCATGGTAACGGACGGAAGTAAGGACAGATGACAACATATTCAGACCCGCCTATCGCTATCTCCAAAATCCACGTTTTTCTGCAAAAACGTCCATTCGTAACCTTTCACTATTGCCTTTTTACAGAAGGGTGAACGGAAAAAATCTGATTACTTAATAATAGATTATTTCACTTCTCCGTGTAATGAAACTATAAACCACAGTTTGTAACTATTGTACCTAACAGTACCTCACTAATACTACTCCTTCCCTCAGGACTGAGTTTTCGTCCCTGTTCCCCCGGACCCCCTCCTTCTCAATCCAACAAGCTTACATCGCAACCTCCCCTCTCTCTGCTGTCGCTGTTACAACTACTCTCAAGTCCATCACTAACCGGGCTGTACTTTGTAAGTCATGTCATGTAGTAGTCAATAAACTATACTGAAGGATTACTCCAAGCCCTCAATAAGTACAGCTGGGTTAATAAATGCTCCCTGAACTTCCAGCAACTTAAGTCAAACACACCTTGTGTAAGCCAGTTTCACATTCTACACACCACGTAACCATGGTAACTACCACGTAATCATGGTAACTACACTACTAACACTACTAACACTACTAACTCTGCTCAGTTGCTGAATCAGGAGGCAGGATAGCTCTGGTACCCAAGGCCCTACTGGACCCCCGCAGACCCACCATCCCCACAGCTGAGGACAGACAAGAACAGCTGGTACCCTACACCCCGCAACTCGCTCTAGCTCCCATGTCTTACGTTACCTACAACAAAACGGTACGGTACTCTGAATTGTGTTATTTACTTCGATCACAATAAATAATGGAATCAATTATGTCACATGATATTCACTGACAGATCAGATAATGTTTTAGATAAATTTGAAATCTATCTGTTTGCTGTAGTTGACTGATATGATATGTACTGATTTCAGCTACAAGATATCACTGGCATGGTTACGGGTGTTACCGGTCTTGAGTCCACATCTCTCCTCTTCGCTTACGGAACTGACCTCTATTTTGCAAGGGTACGTGTCCACAGTTGATATACATATGATTCAAAAAGGAATCATAAGTATGATACTTTAATTGATATAATATGTCTAATTGAAACTCGGGGGATTTTCAGTATGAGTATATAATAGTAACCCCAATAGTAACTTAACTATATCGTATTAAGATGTTACGCAAGCAAATAATTAAGAGCAAAGTTTATAAATCCTTTAGTGCACTCAAAATAAGTTTTACCCTCTGAATGAACGGAAAAGCAACAACAAATGTCGCAAAACAGAACTGCAAATGTACTAGAACAATCTATAACAAACACTTATACTGTCATATAACCACAATAAAACCCGTATTCAATGGTCCTTTAAGCACTCGTCATTAAATCATTTGCAACCTCAGATTTATGTTCATATAAACAGTCTGATAATATCAGTTAGTTGAACAGTGCTGTATTTTGTAGTGTTACCACTGTCTGTACCCTACAGTTGTTCCCATCTTCACTCCAAAGAGTTCCTATCTTCTCTCTAAACATATACTTTCTTCTCTCCAAACAGTCTTAACCCCTGAAATAAGAGTTAGTTTCAGGTGCTGTGTCCCCAATAAATAGTATTTAAAGTTTTGTAGATTGGGACCCTGACCGGCCTTGTAGCAATAGTAAAGATCAGCCTTGTGTGATGTTCACTGAGTAAACTCAAAAAAGTAATTAGAATATCTGCTAACCTGATCTATTTCTGTGCTGCATCATCTTACAGTGCACTCTTCCTTCAGTCTCTTTGGAGACAGGTTCTGCTCCCTCCTCGAAGTGTCACTCCCGGCCCCTCTTAAAGCCACCTCCGTCCAGATACGTGCTTGTGTATTAAGAACTTGTGTCTCTGCTTGGTTCACGAGAAGGATGTAAAACGTGTTAAATTACTGCTGCTCTATTATATAAGGGGTTATGTTAAAAGTATCTGTGTTAAGGTTGTTTTTTATTCCCTGCTGAAGGAATCGACACTTTTAATACTATGCCGCCCATGTTAATAATTTTGTATAGTGTTGACCTGCTAAATCCGTCCCTCCTTCGTTACCTCCTTAACTTTCAGTATTTTAAAATGTATATTTTACCTGTAAAATCCTCGTTCTGCTGTGGCACTGCTATCCTGTACTGTGTCATCACGTTTTGAGAGATTGCATCGAACTTCACATTGGAAATCTGACTTGCTTTCCAGAATTCGGAACAGCTTCCTAATGTTGTGTCGTGCTCTAGTCTGTTTACTCCATTCAAGTCTATCATCAACCGAGCTTTTCTTCTGTAGATCTTGAGAATCCAAGGTTTGTTTTCTTCATCTTTTGGCAGATCAAGGTAGCCTTCAGTACATCCGTGATACAAGTATAAACCGCTACCGAGCTGAAGCTCGAAAAAGTAACAGTTTATTTCTGAGTTACAGAAGTAAACTCTGACGACCTTGTTAGGATCCTCTGGATTGTACAGTATCTTTATTTCTAACCCTTGGTCTATTTCCACATCTAGATATTCCCCGAAGGAAACATCTCTCCACTCTGAAATATTGATTTTCGTGATGGACCTGTCAAAAATATAGCTGCTCAGCACATTGCTATGTTTTATTCCTTTATGATAATCCAGGCAATCAAATACGGAAAATAAATACAGGTTTGGAAACTGTGTGCACAATATTTTCTACGTTGCGCTCCTAGATGCTTGGTATTAAGATTAGAAGGTTAATTAATTAGTTGCTAATTATATGCTCACCATTATTTGTTGTATAAATGGCCAGTAAGGCTGCAAACACAACTAAGGCGATTCGACAAAAGTTACTTCTCCCCAGCATCTCCTCGGATCAAGCCAAAGTACTAACAGCGAACTTAACAATATATAATACAATAAACTGTGCTCCTTGACTTTAATAGCTAGCCTTTAATTAAACTCTATAGTTGGGTATTAGTTTGTCTTCATTAAAAAGCCGACCCCACGAGGCACCTCCAGATCCCTTGTCATTATCTCCATTCTCATTTTGTTAATTGTTATTTGTTGTAAAAACAAGTAGACACCTGTACTAGTTCATTAATTTCTACTTCATAATTCGTTCCGGCTCGTCTGTCAACACAGCTGCCTTTAGATTGATATAGGACAGCGGGTGGACACTTGCAAATAGTTAAGAGACTCTCGGCCAGTGAAATCAACTGAAGTCCGGATGTTTGTCCTGGTGACATTAAAATAAAGTAGAACTAGACCATTAGCATCTAATTCTAGAGCACCTTAGTCTCGGCTGATTAAGATTCATTTGGAATACAATGGCGCTGAGTTTGAAGTTTCAATTGTAAATAAAGTAAATATAAAAAAATATAAAAAAGATGGGGAGATCTCTCTTTTATGTTATCTAATTAATGAAGACAATCAACCTTAAATTACCTCAATCATCCCTAACCTAGTTCTATTTTCAGGTGACTCCAGCCAAGACATTCGACATGTTGAACGAAGATTTCGACTATTATCTTATAGGACTAGTTTTACTGGGACTTTGCTTCGCCACGATAGTGACTCAAGCTCTAGCTGAAAATAAAGCTTTGAATAAAAAGTGGAAATAAAGTGGGGTAGTTTGTTATTAGCTTTGATCTTTACATTGGTGATTTATTTTATTTGTTACTGAGCTTGTTGACCGTCGGTCACGTGTATTACCTTATCAGAATACCTTTATCTGGGTATTTGAGTTAAAATGGAAGAAATAGAGCAAGATACTTGGCTAGTATTCAGTTTGACTATTACTTTGACTCTAGTAGCTCTATCAGATACACTCACAATGGAGTAACTTTCTTATTTAAGCTATCTATTGCAGTGTTGACTGTTTGATTATTTTATACTGATAAGCTGAAGTAAGTAGATAATTTATATTAACTTATTCGGCCCTGATTCGAACGGCTCTTGTTAAACGACAAGCCTTACCGCACAATATTTTTATTGGATATGCGACCGGAATTTCCAATCTGTAATTTTGCAGATAAGTAATAATAATATATAATTGAAACCATCCCATTGCCGTCCGAATCGTTATTCATATATTATAGGCACCAAGGCTGTTCTCATTAGGGCCGATACGAAAGTAGTATTTATTTTATATATGAGGTTAGTAACTTTATTTCTAATGTGGAAGGTTTTCAGTTTTGAGAATCATAAAATACTCTTGCTTCTTCTTGGTAGTATTAAGTCTAGTCTGAGAGTTGAGACTGCAGTTTAGTAATCCAATGAGGAATTGGAATAAAAAGTTGCTGATAATTTACGGATATTTTGAGTTGTTTGCTCTGTTTTCATTTGATTTGAATTCTATGATTGTTTAAAAAACAAACTTCTTCTTTTTCAATTACTTAAATGTCAGTTTCAAAATGGACTAGTCACAACCCTTAAATATAAACAAATAATAAATTGAAAGTAAAAGCTTAATGCCGTCAAACAGCGCTCAGACATCGTATCATAATATCATAATAAGCTGCAATGTTTTCGAGCGTCGCAATTCTAAATCTAAGGTTACCATTGACTGCCCATCACATTTAAAATATACTTATAGACATGAGCATTAACGTAAAACTTTTTCATCAAGGTTTGTCCCACGAAAATGGAAAAGCACCGTTCTGAGATCACAGCTTAGAACGTAATTTTTCAAAATGGCAAACTGCCGTATAAAACGACTAAATTCATCACTGCGGTCACACATAAAGAAATAAAACTTAAAGTTTTTATACATTGCATTATTTAAACCTTGGTGTTTGTGAGCTCATTATAGTTCTATCTTATTTTGGTCGCACATGAATGTGCAATTAATGAACAATATTAAACACTACTCGGACTCTATTGTTATGAATATATTCTTCACAAGATCACAGTAACCTGTCATCGTTTCCTCTTTTGTCATCCCTGAAATTTTAGGCAATCAAAATCATAAGTATAAAATCGTTCTTATTATGGGCGCGTTAATTCACATTTCAAAGTTGGCTTTTCTTTTATAAAAGCGTGATTAGCTCTTATGAAACTTACCGTTATGTTTTTAATATTATGAAATTATTATAATATTCTAAATAGAAATCGTGATGATAATAATGTGCTGGTCGCTGGAACCTGTTTTACTCTTCCAGGCGTCCCACTGCGACATTCCTTTAAAGTTTGGGTATCTCGGCCGAGCTGAAAGGTAATTCATATATAAATACGTTCAAATAATTATACGATATATCAATTTTGCCTGAACTAAGGGGAGTGGGGACCCTTTCATCTTGAATCAGTGAAAGAATAATCACGCTCCCTAAAAAATATCCTGACATGAACCTAACAGATCGTACTCGTAGTTAAACCTGTATTTATATAAACCTGTATTTATATAAACCTGTATTTATATAAACCTGTATCTATATAAACCTGTATTTATATAAACCTGTATTTATATAAACCTGTATTTATATAAACCTGTATTTATATAAACCTGTATTTATATAAACCTGTATTTATATAAACCTGTATTTATATAAACCTGTATTTATATAAACCTGTATTTATATAAACCTGTATTTATATAAACCTGTATTTATATAAACCTGTATCTATATAAACCTGTATTTATATAAACCTGTATTTATATAAACCTGTATTTATATAAACCTGTATTTATATAAACCTGTATTTATATAAACCTGTATTTATATAAACCTGTATTTATATAAACCTGTATTTATATAAACCTGTATTTATATAAACCTGTATTTATATAAACCTGTATTTATATAAACCTGTATTTATATAAACCTGTATTTATATAAACCTGTATTTATATAAACCTGTATTTATATAAACCTGTATTTATATAAACCTGTATTTATATAAACCTGTATTTATATAAACCTGTATTTATATAAACCTGTATTTATATAAACCTGTATTTATATAAACCTGTATTGCAGTCGCCTACTTTGGACTGCTTGAAGAGAGCGTACAGTTCCAGCAGGTCCCTCATGCTGATCTTGGTTCGCACGGGTTCCCCCGCGTTCTCTATACTCTTACAAGCTGCTTCAAACTCCTGGTAACGTGATGTAGCTCGGTGTTATTGTTCGAAGGACACATTAAAACAGCAGTGATGAAGAGTCGGTGTCAGATGACAGCAATCTGATAGGAGAATCGCTATCTGTTTTAAGAAACAATACAAGAAGTCTTGTAGGATATGAGTATAATCTTTAATCTGGGGGCCTGACCTTGACTAGAGCTGCGGTGTCTGTCATTATTAAAGCTGAACTGTACTGGCGGGTATCTCCACTTCAAATTGAATGTAATCAGAGACGCAACGGAACAAACACTGTAACGGTCAGTAAACTCAAAGTTTGGCTTGTGGAGAAAAGCCACCGCTATTGTTCTACTAGTACGAAGACTCGACCAATCAAGTATTTACAGGGTGTAGGAGCGATACAATAGCGAACACAATGCTGTACAGATACCACGGGGGTAAAGTCACAATCAGAGCACGTGCACTGCCTCCGCTACAATAACCGTATTAGTTATTACTTTGGCTTGATCGTGCTGTATAGACCGCAGTGCGGTGTGTGGAGTAATGGTGTGACTTATATAATACCTCTCTCTCTCTCTCTCTCTATGGTACAGTGCTGCAGTTACTGTTATAACAGGGTTCATGACTGCCCGAGGGTAGGTCTGGATACAGAAGAGGACTTACACTTACAGGATGCAAATAAGTTTTAACGAAGAGAAATTATATAAGGTGAAAGCAGGTCTGTACTTTTCTCCTTTAAACAAATTCGTAAACAAAGAATTTTGTTGGAATCTTTGATTGTTACACAGTCTTAACGTCTTGTTCACAAAACAATCCAAAGAGAAATGAAATGCGTGTAATATTTGCTAAAACTTGTTAAAATGTTGAACAATTTTATGGCAATAATCTTTTGTTTAGTAAGGAACACTGTCACCCATGTAATAAATTAACCGTAGCATCACATTTTGTGAATTCAAATACAATAGATAAACAAACATGCAATGGCTATGGTATCAAATTATCACATAAAGTCAAAAGTTTTAAGAGGGTCTAATTAATTCTTTGACGATCAGTGCAAATGTGGAGGGTCGGCTCTCAATATCTCATTCTTTGGTATTCTTAGTCCTGTAGTCTGCGATAGCTGCTTTGATTGCGTCCTCTGCTAGCACTGAAACATGGGGACACGTTAGAAATTTGTTGATGACGGAATTTGAATTCTTAACAGTTTTTGAAGACATAGAGATTTAATTAATTTATTAATCAGGACTAACGAGAATATAGTGGCCATCAATATGGGGGGCTCATCGCCCCCCCCCCCCCCCCCCCTCATTTTAAGCATAGTTATTGTGTAGAAAATACACTTGCAAGCAGCTGTGTCCAAGCCCAAACAAGTAATGAATCTTAAAATACTGTATCAATTCTGTGTATTTAATCGGATTTTACTGGAAATGAGCTAAGCGACCGCGCAGCAGAATGCGCGTTCGTTAAGTTGCCTTCTACGTTAGACTATCCAGCTTATATTGATTTGTAGACCGCGCGTGCCGCTGGAATTTTAAGTTTGGTCGTCGGCCAAGCATGGTTCCCATGATCTTATACTTCATAAACATGTACAGCACGTACACTTTAACCATCATAATATGAAGTCAAATCGAGGGTCCCGGCTTAAAAGGTTTTGGTGTATGTCCCCTTAAACGCGATTGCGACAAACATTGCTATGGTAACTGCGAAAACATTTTGTTCCGTAGTAAGATGTTTTATGGATTTTTCCACAAAGAATCACAAATAACCGGATAGAACTTACTAGAACAATGTAGCTTAACAGGGGGCAAGCACAGTTCCTTGGCAATGTCTGTGTTTTTAATCTTGGAAGCGTCGTCCACCTAGTAAAAACATGATGTTATCTCAAGTCTCCAAACAAGTCATCAGAAGATGAAGTTTGTAAAGTGTAAACAGAATATGCCAATAAATATTCGACTACCAAGACAATCAATCTAACTTAAAACTACGTACATGTTTTCCTTTGACCCATTCTGTAGCCAGTGAGCTTGAAGCGATGGCAGAACCACATCCAAAGGTTTTAAACTTCGCGTCAATTATCCTTCCATCATCATCTACTTTCAGCTGAGAAAACAAAAATCGTAGGAACCAAAACTTTCCAGATGCCGAAAGAATATAAACATAAACGTTCATTTCTAATGATATTAAAGAATTCTATAACAAGAGCACTTATGCACCAATTAAGTTAATTTCAGATCTAGGGATTTGCTCTGCTCTGTAACATTACCTGGAGCTTCATGACGTCACCGCAGGCGGGGGCTCCAACTAAACCAGTCCCCACACCACCCTCACTCTTCTTGAAGGATCCCACATTCCTGGGGATAACATTCATTACATTTCAAAGAAACACAATAAAAGTATGATTCTATCTTTGATTTAAAGACTTAATATCTTTTGGGGTATGTTTTAATGTCGAAGTTGGTAATAAGTGTTAGAATCTGTACTTGATATCACTAGCCTAATATAAGCTAAGAAAGAAGATGGTCTAATTTTCATAACAACCACCAACTTCAAATAGGTTTACTGCAGGTTTTAATACTTCTGCAGACTTATGAAGTTGATGATGGCACAAACGATTTCATATAATCTGATGTATGTAGAATTTAGAAATTAACCAAATTGAAGATAATATTACACAGAAATTCTATTCCTGACCTTATCCCAACCCCATACGTTCGCGTTGGGTGAATAAAATGTGGATAAATTAGAACCAAATACTGCAAATACAGAGCCCTATAATACATGTATGTATACCTGGGATTCTAATAATACATACCTGGGATTCTCGTAGTGATCAATAACATTGGCGTGATAGCTTACAGTCTGCTGAACCAGCTGACAAGTTGGCCGGAGCACGGTCTGTGTAAGTCTTAACATCCTAACTACAAATATAGAACAGTGAGACAGGATTAGAAACTAAGTTCCGAGAGTCACTGGAAATCATTTAAAACTAATTCAATCTACAAAAGTAAGGAAAGTGGCATTTCTGAGCTGGTAGCGGCAAAATGGCATTGCAGTTGCGCCGATAATGGCGTCATATTAGCAAAATATTGAAGTTGCACGTTAGCTCGAAATGTCAATAATGAGACATGATCAGAAAGAGTCTGTGTTAGTATTAACATCCTAGTTCTTACTTCCAAAAACTACATAATAACAAAGAGACTGGATTAGAAATTGAGTTTCTAAGAAACTCTCTGTAGAAAAGTAGAAAGGAAAAGAAATGCAGGATCAAAAATTCAATCACGCACATAAAATTAGCTCACTTTATAACTCCTCAATAATCGATTATTTTTATGTACATAACATTTTCATGATAAGTTTATAACCGCTGCGGTTTGGAAAGCAATAAATACATAAATAACCACACTGAAGTTGAACAATTAAAAAAATATCAAAAAATCAAAACTTTCTAACAAAAGGGCCAGCAATAATAAATATCGTATTAAAATTTAAACAGCAATAGCAGCAAATCTGGGGAAACTTGGTGGACATTGACTTTTTTCACAAAATTTGTGTATGTTGACTTCAACATGATATTGCAGCTTATTGTGGTTAATCTCAATGTTGGAGTGATGTTTTTCTGGTGCACAAAACACTGCAGTACAGTTATCAGGGGTGTAGGAAGCGGGGGGGCAGGGGGGGCCATCGCCCCCCCCCCCCCCATGAAATCTGGGCAAGGGGCCAAAAAGGGCCAACTTTTTAATTTCCCCGAAAATTTTTAAAAGTCAAAAATTTTCAAAGTTTTCTTGAAAACTACTTTTGTTCATGTTTCATGCTACCCTGATCATTATGAGTCAAAAATATTTTTTTCGGTTTTCGAACTTCGATATACGATTTTGGACTCGAGGGTTCCTCTTTGTGATGCGATCTCGGATGGCAGGCCTCCCCTTCGCAATACGAGCTCGGAAGCGGGAGCTCTGTTTTCAGAGGTACGTATCGAGAATGACTCGGACCGAAAATTTTATAAGTCAAAATTTTGCAAAGTTTTTCTGGAAATTACTTTTGTTCATGTTTCATGCTACCCTGATCATTCTGAGCCGAAAATTTTTTTTTCGGTTTTCGAAGTTCGATATACGATTTTGGACTCGAGGGTTCACCTTTGTAATTCGATCTTGAAAGGCAGGCCTCCCCTTCGCAATACGAGCTCGGAAGAGGGAGCTCTGCTTTCAGAGGTACGTATCGAGAATGTCGAATGACTCGGACCGAAAATTTTCTAAGTCCAAATTTTTCAAAGTTTTTCTGGAAATTACTTTTGTTCATGTTTCATGCTACCCTGATCATTCTGAGCCGAAAATATTTTTTTCGGTTTCCGAAGTCCGCACCTGCATTCGAAAGGTTGTGGATGTAATACTGATTGGTTTCATATATTAATTATAGAAAACGTGATATTTGGCCCACAGATTTGAAGGAAAATACGCGAATTTAGTCCTCAGATTTAAAGAAAAATGCACAATTTGACGCGGAGAACTGCAAAAATCGCGATTTGTCGTGAGGCCAGGATCTGAAAAATTGCGAATTGTCGCGGCAAACGTGAAAAATCGCGATACCGCACATGCTGCAATTTCCTTTTGTCCTTACCCTCGAAATTCAAGCTTTGGCGCGAAGCGCCAAACAATTTAGGCTGTGGCGCGAAGCGCCAACAAATATTTAGAATTTGGCCCCCCCATGAACAAAATCATTCCTACACCCCTGACAGTTATGTTGAATAATTGAGGTTAATGAATCCTCTATGTGGCCACTATGGTGGTTAAAATACCAGTTTTAGGGTTAACCACAATTTTGAGATATGATATTATGAAATGAGTAGTCATTATATTGAGATCATCCCATGGTGCAACTATTACAAAAGTTTAAAACCCTCATTGGGGGCATTTTGTGGTCCTAATGGTGGTTAAATGGAAGATGAACGATGAGCAATAAATATTGCTCTGGTTATAGATGTATAGTGGTGGTTGTTCATTTGTACATGGATGATAATTTTTCATCACAAATGTGCAATTTAATAGTACTAGCAGGAACCCGTCTACCCTAAAGTGGTGTCAAGGCTCGAGAGAATAAAATAATTATTACCTATTTAATTCGCGTTTTTGACACCACTTGGGAGTCCAAATTTTGGGCACTAAAATTCTTATTCCTTGGCCAATTTTTAATTTTTTCATGCTGATTTGAAGGCCATTAAAGCATTTGACCCAGTCAAAAAAGTTTCAGTTGTATATCTTTTACGATTTTTGCGGAAATTCGCGTTAAAGTTGATGCCGTGGTGTCAGTAAAATGGCACGGATAAATAAATATATATATATCGTCTCGCTTTATATATAGTAAGATGGTTAATTTTAGGTGGTTAATATTCGTAAAAAGTGCTAAAAAGATGGTTAAAACGTCAAAATATTTTGTTAACCACCAATCAAAACAATATTAATGCTTTTAGTCAACTTTTTCTGGTCAACAAAGGACATTTGAAGGGTTTTGATAAAAGTTATCAAGAAATGTTGTCATAAAAGTGGTTAAAAGGGCTATATGACTTGCTAGGCTGTTGAACAAGGCATCTATTAAAGTGAAAATTAACCACAATATGAAGTTCGGATAATGGTTTGCTATCCAATTGAGTGTATAATTGTTTGCAAATCAATAATTGACCCCAAGTTCATGCATTATGATCAATGTGCAGTATGGTGGTTAAAATGTCTCGAAAATATCCTATATTTGCTCTAATTAACCATTTTTAGAGCACATATTAGCTTTGTAAAGCTATAGCTGGCCATGCTGCATTATCTAGATATAACTACCAGCTCATCTATGTGCACAAAAACATTGCTGAGTCCTTTGTTGCGTCCAGCATGGTTAATAAAGGTCTAAAATTGACCTAAATCAGTGTTTTTGGTCGTTTTAACCGCCATACGGCCACACATTCTGTTGCATAATCTTTAAAATCACTTATTATCCTTCAGCTATCTCTCATAATCAAATATCAAAACAAAATAAGGCACAAAAAGTTCGGAGGTTGCTGAATAATGGTTAATTTGTGATGGCTTCTGTTGACCGAAAGTCCAAAATATACATGTTTTAACCACATTGAGGCCACATCTAAGGTTTTATGGTATTGGGACCATAGCCAAAAGTTTTGGGCACCTGGATGGTGTCCTCTGCCTCTGAAATTAGAGTGATATTTCAATGCTGTGCCATACCAGATGGTTAAGTACGCGCAAGCGCGCGCGCACGCGTACAAACATGGTTTTTTGATATACCACAGTTGGTGGTTAACTGTTCTACATCAGACCTTCACTAAAAGTATTGGGCACCATAGTGGTGACATAATATATAAAGAATTTAAGCATAGACTAAATATGTTGGCCTACAGATGGTTAAGTACGCGCAAGCGCGCGCGCACGCGTACACTATAACATAAACAAATAAACCACTCCACAGACCACATTTATTAATTTTTTTTATTTCCTTCTTCAACTATGTGTCGATGAACCATTTTTGTTTAATAATGACCATCAATTTTAACTGTACTACTCATATCTTCACTGTAATAAGGGTTTGGGTGTAAGAGGTATAAAAAATGTCCACTAACAAATCAGTCATTTTTCGACTACTTAACCACCTAACTCAGCACCAAAATGTTCTGAGATTTTTTTCGTTGCACTATCATAAAGCTATGACATTTTTGAACCTATGTAAATATTCAGATTACTAGAATTCATATTCTGTGATTTTTAAGGGGTGGTTAAATGCTTCAAAGTGGTGTATTTCAAAGTTTCCCCAGATTTGCTGCTATTGCTGTAAACTCAATAATAAAAACTACAAGATTTCTCAAAACAATCACTTGCACCCTCACATTTGTTCTTCCAGAACTTTGCCCGAATGTAAGATTATAGCGCACTTAGGGAGCTCAGATTTGAGATAATCCAGTAAATCAGGCAACTCAGATTCAAAAGGTATATCCAACATTCCTTTACAATCCGAAATATCGAGATGTTTGAGTGATTTAAGTTCTGCTAGCTGACGGATACCGTGCTGTGTGATACTAGTCTTTGATAGGTTTAGTGCCTGGAGAGAATATCTAGTCAGTAGAAATTAAAGCAAAGATGAAAGTACAGCAATTAATGGATTATACGAGCTAGTGCGACTACTATTTAAAGTAATAATTAATAGTTAATAAAAAGTAACCTTTAATGAACCGCTGTCTGCTGAACCATGTAAATGAGGCAGTGCACTGTCATCAACATACCGGCACTGGGCAAACGAGGCTGTCTGGATATAGGCCAGGTTCTTTATGTATCTAAAACCTGATAATACATCAATTTAAACTAACTGTCATACAAACTTAACTGAAACTTGACTGTTATCTCATTATACTAACTAAGAATCAAATGTTAATAAACAAGAAGACTAATTCAACACATATATCTATAATAAGTTCAAGAAGTACTGTGCAGTGACTGTGCAGTGTGTACTGTACGAAAGCTTATACAACTGAGACAGTATAACGTACATTGTACAACTGTGTAATAATATAATTGTGCAGGTGTATCTAGGAAACTGGCATATTAACAAGACGTGATATCATAACAACCGGTTTTAATTAGTGACAAGTATTTAAGTAGACTGTAGTTAATAGTTAATAGTTAATAGTATTTATGTTTACAGTATGCAGTATGCACTGAAGGGGTATCCTAGGAAGTTTCTTGAACTTTTAACAGGTACCCCTCCTCATTTAACCCTCAGTCAAGTTTCCTATCATTCGGCTGAGTCGACCGAGGAGATCGCATAGGTTCAATGGATCCTTGAAGCTACTCCCTAGACTAGGTGACACTGGGTGCTAGTAATTAAGGTATGATAAGTATGTGTTTAAAGTAATTACCAGTAGAAGAAACCTCAGTGTTGTCAGCCTGAATGTGAGTCAGTCTGAAGTCACTGGAGAAGTTATCTTGAGGAAAGTCCCAGAATGAAGATATCCACTTATTACTACCAGACATCTTCACTTTTCCCTTGTTCCTGCAAAAGTTCAGTAAATGTGTTTGGTTACTGGTTAGAGGTGGTTGAAGAATGTTTTACATTATATTTGGCAGAGTCAGCTTGTTTTTGTGGAATGCAGATTCCCTCCTAATCATAGTGTACATTGTACACTATGTATACAATGTATACACATGTATATTGTATAACCATATTGTCATGAAAATGATCAAATGAGGTGTAAAACTAATGTACAACATACAGCAATATCCATTCTGCAGCAGGTTTATCAGCTCCCATGTATTTCATCCTCTGTTCATCTATCCTATTATTTTTCCATCTTCTTGCGTAACCTAACATATTACTGATAACAATATAATCATTGTGATTTCTGAAATAAGAAGCAATTGAATCTGCCTTTTCTTGAAAATATCTATAAAATCAAAGTAAGACGATCATGTTTGAAATTACCTATTATGTTCCTGCAGCCAGTTTTCTTGAAATCTGATCTCATGAGTTGTCGGGTGCAGAAAGTATTCATTCTGATCTGAGCTGGGGAGATAACAGAGTTTAGATAATAAAATATAGATAACGAAACTGCTCAACAGTATTATTATTATAAATATGGTCACATTGTAGTTAAAGTTATGCTCAATGTATGGATTTAGTCCCGTTGGTGTAAGTAGCCATGGCAACGGATGCTAAAATGTTTAACTGCAAGGTGATTAGACAAGACTCATATCAAGTATGCATGGGGCCATGGGGGAGACATGATTGCTTTTGAATGGGGGAGGGGGGGGGTGCAGGTACTTTTTTGATGGAACATATGCTGACTTTTCGAAATTTCTGAAAATAACCACCCACCCACCTCCTTCACGAATAGAATAACAAAAAAGTACCACAGTACTTTTCGAAATTGTCCCAAATGACCCCCCACCCCCTCCTTTTTTTTCAAAAAATTCCTGTTCATCAGTTTTTCTAAACTGAAGATGTTCTGACACCCCCAGGTCAAGATTCATGCGAGATGGCGAGACAGGCTCATCGCACAAAATCTTAAAATAAACACAGAAAAAAAAACTAACAAAAAATGTGTGAGAAAATAGAAAAAATGTAATTTAAAAGTTTTAAGCGACACAAAAATGTACTTTATACTTTGTAAATTCCGAACTTAGTGTTGTGTGAGATCACGTGGTTAAAGTATAACAACTTTGCCGCGCGCAATTAGTGCGAGATTTTGACGAGTTTAGTATAAATCTCACCCCAATATCGCGAGTCTGACTGCGAGATTTCGGCACCCTCTTTCAGCACAACAAATTCGGTCGCGCGCAACGGCCCCATAATACTATTCCTCAACTTGCTGGCCTTTTCGTCTTTATCACCAAGCCGACTTTTCATGGTCATTGAACTTTTGGTATTGATTGTTTTGAATTATTACTGGTTGTGTTACTCTGACGGCTTACTTTTCTGTACTGTCTAAGTCTTAAAGGATACTAGTTGTTGTCGATATTAATCGGTTTATAAGATCAAGATTCACAGTGGTTACTATAGTTACCATGGTTACCATTAAAGGAGGTCCGGTAATGGTCGAAATCTCAAGGTACTATTCCTGGCTACAGTCGACTCCATCTTTCTCAGAATAATGAATATACTTGACACTGCCATAGGCACAGTGGATATTTCTTCATTAAAAGTTTGAAAAAGGGTCTCTTCAACTGTAGACCTGACTTATTAATCCTAGCAGGTAATTAACTCTGGATCCTCATCACATTGATTCCATTCTAAATTCTAGCCAAAAACAAAACAAATATTACCAGATAACTCCGTTCACCATAATTTGATATGTTTCAGTATGAACGAGGCCTTCCCCGGACAAATCCTTAAATGCCAGTTTTCTCTAGCTGAAGTACGAACTGTATAATTTATCAGATAAAGTATATTACAAGGTGCTCTGATGATAATTTTAGTAAAATAATTAATAATTGCCAAAAGAATGACCGTCGACGAGACTCGAACCCGGAATCAGCTGCTTAGCGGCCGTGCCCTAAACTGGGGCGCTACGTGGGGCTTGTCAGATATACAATATGTAACATTATACCCTTCATAAAAATACACACTTAAATTTTTCGTTATGCATGGATCCAAATTACAGCGGCATACTTACAATTCTGAGATATAAACATCGAGCGACATAAAGCGACATACTTACAATTTCACTTACAAAGGGAAATCTTTTTAAATACAAAGTAATTTGTGGGGCAAGAAATCTTGCAGGCTGGGGGGGGGGGGGGGGGGGGGGGGGATCGCACTTTTAGTCTCAAAATCCAATCTCATCGCACTTTTTTTAGAATCTTGATAGGGGCTGACACCTCGATGTGACTTGTGAACAGGGTTGCCGGCATTTTTGAGAGTCATTTTTAAGGTTTTTTCACGTCTTTTAAGGCCCCTTTTGACCCATTTTTAAGGTCCAAAACAGTTAAATTCAAGGTTTTTTAAGGTCCACAGTGCGAAAGTTTGGACAAAAGTAATACAATAAAGTGCAAATTTAAGGTTTTTTAAGGTTTTCCCTTATATCTAAAGGGGGAAGGTATAATTTCAGAAAAAACCCAATTAGATCTACACCGACCTAGGTATAATTTCAGAAAACCCCAATTAGATCTACAACAAGCTAGGTATAATTTCAGAAAAACCCAATTAGATCTACAACAAGCTAGGTATAATTTCAGAAAAACCCAATTAGATCTACAACAAGCTAGGTATAATTTCAGAAAAACCCAATTAGATCTACAACAAGCTAGGTATAATTTCAGAAAAACCCAATTAGATCTACACCGAGCTAGGTATAATTTCAGAAAAACCCGATTAGATCTACAACAAGCTAGGTATAATTTCAGAAAAACCCAATTAGATCTATAACGAGCTAGGTATAATTTCAGAAAAACCCAATTAGATCTACACCGAGCTAGTACTCTAGTAGCAGGGAGGGATTGAGTGTGCACTTCGATGTACAGAGTTTTTTGATACTGAATCGGGTTAATTAGGTCATTGGTAACTCAAATCACCGAGGGGCACATTTTGTGTCGCTAGTCCCAACCCTGTGGGGGCCACGCCCATATTTCACATTAGGCGCATATATGGGAAATATGTATCTCAGCTTCTGAAGGTCTTAGAGACTCAAACTTTGGCTTAAAATGACCGCAATGCACATATTTATATTGACACTATGAAGGGTATAAAGGCCCAAAATGCTTACTTTTGGAAAAAATCCAGAAAAACCGATTTTCACTGGGGCGAGAGTGACCGGCGTTCACCTACCGCCGACCGGCGCCTGACCGACCTCCGACCGACCTCCGACCGACCAGCCTTGTCTGATCTATGACCAAAAAATCTACTCTAGAAGCTTATTGACATCGAGCATGAAGTTTGGTGTCTACAACTTTTCTAGAAACCAGGTCTTTTGTAAGGTCATTCTGGATCAGAATTGATAAGGTGCGCAATTTCTATCAGTAATCCCAACCCTAGGGGGAAATTTCTAAATTACCCTCAGGCGCAAATATATGACTTTTGTATCTCGGCTTCTGAACGTTGTAGGGGCCTCTCTTTTACCTCAAACTAACTGCAAAGGCCACATTTATTTACAAGCTATAAAGCAACATAGGGTTTATAGTGCTTAGTTTTGGAGATATTCATTAAAAACTGTTTTAACTTTCGTGCATCCTAAATTAGTAACACATGTACTTAATTTTGGTATCCCGGGCTAAAAAAGTCTTACAGACACTTCACTTGCAGCACAGCAAAATGTTCAGCATGAACACATTCAGATAATATTTATGGAGCAACACAATTCAGTTTCAGAAGCTCCTTCCAGCTATCCATCTCTCTGGTTACTTCAAACCACTTCAATTCCCAAATTTATACATGAAAATCTAACTATCTCGTTATATCTACCACAAGTTGGGCTCTCTCCTGTACTGTTTGGCTGTTATGGCTAATCACCTCCACTCCAACCTCATGTTGTAGAATCTCCTTCTAGCTACCTATAATTCTGCTACTTCCATGTCATGCCTATTCTACACAGCTACCACCAGCACGTTATAATTCTAGCTCTTTCTAGCAACCTCTGAATGCTACCTCCTGCTCTATACAGGTACCACCAGTGGGCAGAAACCACCAACTCCAGCTCTTTTCACTTTTTTTGGCTACATCTATTTAGCTGCTACTGCAAGGCCCCCTGGCCCCTCCAACCTCTGCTCTTTCTAGCAAACTTAACTTAAGCTACCTCTTGCCTTTTATAACACCACCAGCAACAATTTATTCTGGCTCTTTCAGGCTGCATCAGCTGCATTCAACAATTTCCAGCTCATTGAGGAAGGGGAAACCTGCTATTTCTAGCAACCTCTGAATGCTACTTCCTGCTCTATCTAGCTTCCACCAACACCCACTAATTGTTGTTACTTGTTATGCTACCACTAGCACCTGCAAATTATAGCCCTATCCAGCAAACTCAGACTACATTATGCTATATCCAGATAGCACAAGCACCCTAAAGTTCTAGCTGGAGCCTGGAGGTAGCCGGAATTAGGTAAAACAGATAGAATTTGAGAGTGCTCATTTAACTGCAGAATAAGGATGGATGTAGCCCGAAGTAACTAGAAGAAGCTAAAATTTGTGGGTACCGTTTGCTAGTGTTAGCTGGATAGAGCAGAAAGTAGTCTGAGGTTGCTGGATAGTGCTAGAATTTGCAGGTGCTGGTGATAGCTGTTTGTTTGTTTGTTTGGGGACCGGTTTTTGGTACAACGGCCAATGAGCTGCAGCTGAACAGAGTAGGAGTAAGTCTGAGGTTGCTGGATATGGCTAGAATTTGCAGTGCTAGTTGTAGCATAACAACAATTATTGGGTGTTTGTGGAAGCTAGATAGAGCAGGAAGTAGCATTCAGAGATTGCTAGAAAGAGCTAGAATGGAGGTAGCAGAATTGAAGGAAACTAGAAGTAGATTCTACTACATGAGGTTGGATTGGAGGTAATTAGCCATAATAGCCAAACAGTACTGAAGAGAGCCCAACTTGTGGTAAGACCGGGATCCCGGCTTAATCCCGATCCCTAATCCCGGTCCCGGTCTTAATCCCGGTCCCAGCACTTTTTCCCATTCCCGGTCAAAAAAGCAGTCTCGGTCGATCCTTGGCTTTAACGAGATGGAAGCAACCAGAGGGATGGTTGGATGTATAAATTTGGGGATTGAAGTGGTTTGAAGTAACCAGAGAGATGGTTAGATGTATAAATTTGGGGATTGAAGTGGTTAGTGGTTTGAAGTAACCAGAGAGATGGTTAGATGTGTACATTTGTGGATAAGATAAGATAGCTGGAAGGAGCTTCTGAAACTGAATTGTGTTGCTCCATAAATATTATCTGAATGTGTTCATGCTGAACATTTTGCTGTGCTGCAAGTGAAGTGTCTGTAAGACTTTTTTAGCCCGGGATACCAAAATTAAGTACATGTGTTACTAATTTAGGATGCACGAAAGTTAAAACAGTTTTTAATGAATATCTCCAAAACTAAGCACTATAAACCCTATGTTGCTTTATAGCTTGTAAATAAATGTGGCCTTTGCAGTTAGTTTGAGGTAAAAGAGAGGCCCCTACAACGTTCAGAAGCCGAGATACAAAAGTCATATATTTGCGCCTGAGGGTAATTTAGAAATTTCCCCCTAGGGTTGGGATTACTGATAGAAATTGCGCACCTTATCAATTCTGATCCAGAATGACCTTACAAAAGACCTGGTTTCTAGAAAAGTTGTAGACACCAAACTGCATACTCGATGTCAATAAGCTTCTAGAGTAGATTTTTTCACTCTCGCCCCAGTGAAAATCGGTTTTTCTGGATTTTTTTCCAAAAGTAAGCATTTTGGGCCTTTATACCCTTCATAGTGTCAATATAAATATGTGCATTGCGGTCATTTTAAGCCAAAGTTTGAGTCTCTAAGACCTTCAGAAGCTGAGATACATATTTCCCATATATGCGCCTAATGTGAAATATGGGCGTGGCCCCCACAGGGTTGGGACTAGCGACACAAAATGTGCCCCTCGGTAATTTGAGTTACCAATGACCTAATTAACCCGATTCAGTATCAAAAAACTCTGTACATCGAAGTGCACACTCAATCCCTCCCTGCTACTAGAGTATAGGTATAATTTCAGAAAAACCCGATTAGATCTACAACAGGCTAGGTATAATTTCAGAAAAACCCAATTAGATCTACACCGAGCTAGGTATAATTTCAGAAAAACCCAATTAGATCTACATTCTACAACAAGCTACCTAGGTATAATTTCAGAAAACCCCAATTAGATCTACATTCTACAACAAGCTAGGTATAATTTCAGAAAACCCCAATTCTAACATTTTGGTAATGAAAAAGTACCATGTACTTTTATAATCATGTTTTGGGGTACCCCTTCTTTTTTTTGGGACAAAAAAGTACCATGATACTTTTCGAAAATTTCATAAAACACCCACCCACCCCTCGGGTACTTTTAGGGTTATGTTCCATCAAAAAAGTACCTGCACCCCCCCCCCCCCCCCCCCCCCCCCCCCCGCTGCAGCCTGCACATACTATACCCTATGGGTGGAAGATTATTACTTAGGTGCTAATGGGATGATATCTAGTTCCTCTCAATTCAAAAGTTGCGATGGAAGACAAAATGTTCAAACAATCACTAAAAAACAATTTTTTTAAAATAATATAACAACAAATTAGTAAACACATATTTAGTCTTAAAAATAAACGAAAATCTGAAGCAATCAAATAATCAAAAAAACAGTTTAAGATAATATTATAATGCACAATGGTCAACACTCACTAAAAAAACATTTCTTTAACATAATGTAACAAACTAACAAACCCATATCATTATCAATTAGTCAATGTTCAAAAAATTACTAAAAAACAATTCTGTAACCTAATTTCAAATTCAAAAATTCATATTCCATAACCAAACCACAAAATAATAACTAATTTCAACTACACCGGGAATCATAAAAAATACTGCATAATATGCTATTATAGACATGTAGTATAATAAGATAAATATGTGATTATAGACATAATATATGCTAAATATGTGATTATAGACATAATATATGCTAAATATGTGACTATAGACAGTATCTCTCGGTAACTATTTTCTTTAACTCTGGGTGCTCATCTTTTTCCAGTCGGATATTTCCATCTCCTGAGTAAATCAAGGTGTACATTGCTCCTTCATCTCCACTCATCTCCTCTTTTAGCCACACTTCTTCTTTATTTCGCACTGAATCTTTGTTTACCTTTTCTTTTAACCACGAAAGGAATGTATCCAAAAATACAAGTACCTCAGGAGCAGACCAGTAATCTTTGCCTAGTTCTGCCAATTCGTTCATTGTGAATTTCCTAATCCCAATCAATTGTCCATCTTCACAACGAAATCCACAATAGACAGCTTCAATGCCAACTAATGCACAATGTATCCATAAACTTAACGCCTTAGATCTAGAAAAGTTTTCTTTCGACTGGGGAAACATTGTTTTTGTCTCTACCATGTTTTCCTGACTATCTATTGGCCCATCTGGTTCTTGGCAACTTAATCTCGTAGCAGTTATAATTTTGTGGTCCCCAAGGGTTAATAGCTTGTTACTTTTTGCCCATTTAAGATTCTTATCCTCTCCGTTGTATTGAGGGTTCCCACCCCCCTCACTTCTTAACACATCCTCGAACTTTTTACCATACTTTGATAACTCCCAATGCATCTTTGTATCATCAGAGTAATCAAAGTCAGGTATAATATAACTAATTTCTTCTGAATTCTTTTCTCCTTGTACTGGAAGAATTTTCGGATTATCCAGAAATCTCCAGTAGTCATAATTTGGCGGTGCATCTAAACCATACTTCCAGTATCTTTGACTGTCATCAACAGTCTTCTCGATAAACATTTTTCCTTTGTAGCAAAAAACTGCATACTCCCACTCACCAGTACGGCCTAAAGTTGCAGTAGAAGCAATATCTCGTAAAGCACAACTTACCATGAAAATGTCGACTTGTTTCAAGTCGAACTGTTCTCTCATTGCCCACGTGAGAACCTTTCCAATGGAGAAAATTTCAGGAATAAATTCTGGCATTTCTTTTGGAGGAAGTTCAACTTCAAAGTCAAACAAATGATCATTGGTTACATCAAGGATATACTTTTTGTGATTATCTACCCATCTCTCTAATTTCAAGCTTAATGGAAGTGATATACGAGGATATACAAAAGGAATCTGACACGATTTAGGCATGGGATGACCAGATGCTGATGACCATGTCTCTATCTCTACAGGATATTCGTAATTATGCCTCCCAACTTCCTCCACTGAGAATCCCTTTAAATTTCTCCACTGCTGATACTCCTCCCGCTTTTTGACAGGGAACACTTCAGTGGTTGCCATGACTACAATCAGTCAAACACATCTCCTGAATGAAGGGACATTTAATTATAAGATAGAACGCTTTTAAATACACTATACAGTTCTTCATAGTTCACCAATATATACTCCAAGAAGCTATCTATTTTCAAATTTATCAATTTCAATACTTGAATTTTTGGAATGCAATATAAAGCTTTTTAGATGCTGTTATCAATTATGATTGCTGATAAAGTAAAGTAAGTACTATGGAAAGAAGTATTTTACTGGAGCAGTAATTTAAAAAATTTTTTGTCTTATTTGTCTTATTAATAAGTAATATAAGCGTAATAGGCAAAGTATTCGCACTGATAAACCACAATGGCTACTTAGATACAGACAACAAAATACCATGATGTTTTACGCTAAAATCAAAATGACGAATATTCTGCAAATTTGATACACTAATCAACCAAGTTGCTGACATAGCATACTGTTTAAATACACTCAACACCATTATTGATCTAGCAGCTGGTAAGAATTCCGTGGGAACAACTTGCGCCGCAAGGTTTGTTCCCACGGAATTCTTACCAGCTGCTAGATTATAAACGTCATTTAAGATCAATATACTAAGATTGATATTTTATTGGTTCTTCTATCCAATTATTATTGCAAGTAAAACTTTTGTTAGCCGGTCCCGCCTCCTGGTCTTAATCCCGGTCCCTGCACTTTTTCCAGTCCCAGTCGAGCTTTGCTCATGAGTTTGTAGTTAATGAAACTATGGTGTGATAGCAGCAATAAATCATAAATACTAAAAATCAATCACAATAACATAACACATATAAATATTATTTTTAAATTCACGATCTACGTTGATGATAATAATAAAATAGATAATGGTATTATATCTATGTAATAAATTGATCATTATTGTTTCCTTTTCTCTTCTTCTATTAAACCTTGTTTCCTTCTCAAGCCTGTTTAAACTTAATAAAAAAGCTTACACTTACATGTTTCTACGAATGAAATTTAAAAATATCGGCTTTGGTTGAAAAATAATTGAAGTATATAATTAACAAACGTCAAAACCATGCTCTGCCTATAAAACCCAACAAACAAAAAATGTACACTGAACATATTGATTATTATAGATCGCGCACACGATTTATTCGTATTCATATCAGGTACATAAATTAATAATTGATCATGATTAATACGTAATTGAAATTAATCACAATTTTGAAATTATATATTTTCTGTCATATTACATTAGGTTACATTGTACTATTGTATAATGTATAACATACTATATATCATAAAATTATTTGTTAATCAAAAACTAAAATACTTTGTGAAATTTAAAGATAAAACTGTAGCATAAACTTTTGTAACGTATGTAAATTCGCATAAAATAAAATTATAACTTACAGTAAAATAAATTATTATGTTAAGATGAGATTGGTCAAAACATCATTGACACAGGGTGAGCCAAAATAACAGAATCAACTAGAGATTAACATTAATTAATATAATACAGTCTGAAGTGTAAACTATCACGTGCCCACGTGACTATCACGTGGCAACTCTCTGACCCTCATTAAAGACGTCCTCGTCCTCGTTATCATTAGGGTCGAACTGGACAGCCTCCATCTCTGCGTCTACTGGCTCCTCTGGTAAACGAGTCATTCCAACCTCCACACGCAGTGAACTCTGTAGAATACAATGTTTAACTGGGGGGCGCGGTCGACACTAGGGGGGGGGGGGGGGGGGGCACTGAATAGAACAGGGGGTGTAAAGGGTATAGTAACTGGATACTGTCAGTTCAAAAAAGGTTCACATTAACAACTCTCTACTTACATTAAGAGAGACATGGCAGCAGAGTCCAAATACAGTAGAGCTGTACCTCTCCACTGTGCGGTGTAACTGGAGGGAGACACATCTTGTAGTTATTAAACAAGGTTAGATATTAACTTTAGTAGTTCATCAGTTGATGATAGATTTATTAAACTTAACATCAAATGATGAAGTAGTTCGCTGTTTATTAGTATAATGATTGAAATACTGATAGTTGGATAATATCCGGTTAGAAGAGACAAGGACAAATGAAACAGGAAGTTAGGAATGTAGGCAAATTTTCGGCGTCAACGCCATCTTATTATTATTACAACGCCATCAACAAATTATTTGTTATATAGTAGTGTTGAAAGTTTTAATACTTAAAACTTACCTGGAAGGGGGCCGGGGGTCACCAATATATTTATAATATATAAACCAAATCCTTATAATTAGTAATCATGGTCAACGTATGTAAATTTATATTTTCAAAATTCAATCGCCTAATCCTCCTAGAGATTTCATTGGAACATTTAGAAATAGAGTATAGAGTTTAAGGCCTTTAAACAGAGAAAGCCTCACTGGCTCAGCTAATTTACCTTCAAGAAGGAGCTCTTCCAAGAGAGCACGATCATTCCAATCAATATGTGAACAAGTGTAACAAAGACAATAAAGTAGAATGCGTGTCCAGAGTGTGCGTTGTCGGGGACGTGATCTGAATTTATAAATATTACTCAAGAAATAAATAATCATTTTAACTAGATTCATTAATAATTCTAAGTAGATTCATTGATAATCATTCCCATCATCCCATCCTGGCCATGGATTAATCCCAGCATACACTTAGCTTTGCAGAGTGTTTTTTGATATTAGTTTCAGGTTGAGAATTGAGGTCCTTGAAAATGTCCTCCTACATTTCTACAGAGTGATAAGATGTAACCTGAATATGTTTTACATAACACTGATCGTACCTCCAAATCCAATGGTAGTGAAAGTGGCAAATGTGTACCACAAAGAATTCCCAAAGTCAGTTTTATCAGTGAAGCAGTACACAGCGGTAAAGAACATAATCGCAATAAATAGGAGTCCAAATAACACTGCATTGAGAATCTGAAACATATTTCATAGTAGAATCTTCGATATTTCATAGATAGATCTACTCTAAGAAAACATTGTAAGTGTCGCTAAGATCCGGGGTATCTTGGCCGGCCTAAATATGTAAAGTTTTTCAATTAATCTTTTATATTTTGAAACATTGTAAAAGTTGATTGATTTAAAAGTTCTTAACGCTTTCCATTATCTTACCAGGAAAGCTTTTCTAATGTCACTGGTGCAAGTTTCAATCAGACTTTTAGTGATAGTTAGCCCGTGTCTTGCGTAAAGCATCACCTGTAGTGATAATATAGTAAATGGGGGCTGTGGATGGCTGTAATATATATATAGTGGATACAGCGAACAAATACTGCTTCAAAAACAATGAGATCTCAGCTTTAAAGTAACTCATTACGTGGGGTTTCCCCATAGATTTATCTTTTACCTAATCTGAATTTAATTTCTTGCTCAAGATTGGACACAATTTATCAAAAGTTGAAAATTCTCAGGAACACTGACCATCATGTAGTAGAGAGGGATGCAAGTCAGAGCGAACAGTATTGCCATTCCCTTGCCAACATGTGTGGTTGGTATTGAGTCGCCATACCCTGATATATTACGACATAAAATATAAAGATTAAGCAGGTTGGTTATAGTAAGCCTAGGCCATACAGAAGATCATAGCATGCTGATAATTCAATGAATCATTCATGGTGATGTTAAAAAGGGCCCAAGTCAGTATCCAAACATTTGTTTCAGATCAATACGTTATTAAATTTAGGTGTTACCTATAGTAGTGATGGTAGCAAAGGCGAACATCATAGATTTTGTGTAAGTCCAGGAAAACACTGAAAAGATAATAATTTTACGGTTAAAAGGGGTTAGTTCTTACAACGGGGTTAGTTCTTACAACGAAAGTATCCCCTCCCCCCTCCCTCCCCCTCATCTAGCCCCACACTTCTCCTCGTACCTTCATCCTCCTCATGAGGGGTTGCATTGTCACGGTTCTTAAAGAACTCTATTGCCTCCAAACTCTCACAAGCACTTGAGTTGAAACGAGCAGTTAGTTTCTGGATAGCTTTGCTCGAACTTGAAGTCATTTTCTGCAGCTGAAGAGAGGGGATATAATTACACAATGAATATATTTGTAAATAACTCAATATAAAAGCAGAAGACCTTGTTTACTTATAAAGATCAGTAATTATTGTAATAGAACTCATAACAACTAACCCGAGCTAAAGAGAGATTATGTCCTTTACTCTCATGTGGTAGCTCTATTGCAGTGAACATGAACGCCCCCAGCATCATGTAGAACACAAGTATACTGAAGCTAACCAATAAGGTCACTATCTGACCACTTATTCTACAGCACGCCATCTAGTGTTAGTATGTATATATTACTATCTAAGAATGACAGAATTGATTATGGCTTATATATGGATATATAATGGGATTATCAAGATAATAATATGATACAGGAAAATATTTACAATTTCATCATGGTATAGTTGTCATATTATATTAAAGCATTCTTGATTGATCATTGTTTAATATAATACTTATATAATGTATAATATTCTAGTACGTACAATCAAGTACGAACTTGTTTCATTGACTGCTGACATAGTTATAGAAAGAACATAATGCTTTTAGACACAAAAGGAAACACACAACGTAAGGCTTGAAATGTCATAAAACTACATCACTAGAGCCTGTAAAAACATTTAACTTTAAGATAAGCACTCTATCTAGTAAAATTCTTAATTCATGTATAATCATCATAGTTAATTTTGTTTCATTTAACTCCGCACGGAAAATTATAGTATAGTATGAAACAAACTAAACACTTAAATATAGTAAAGCTGATAAGCAGTGACTAGAACTACTTATCAATCAAAAATGCACTTATCCGTCTTAAAACTGCTGTGTCCCATTACTGTAAATTGATAACGCAAAGAAATCTCGTTAAAGTAGTGACGATAACACTAAAATAATAAGTAAAACAAAATTTTTTAAGTAGAACAAAATTTAAATTTTATTGCCATATTACAATGAATTATAATATCATAATAAACACAGTTAAACTTGAACATCCGATAATAAACTCATGAAAATTAGATATGCTCATGAAAATTAGATTATGCTATGCATATGTAAAATACGCTTTTTACTATATACTACTCGAAAATTCATCTCAATCATAAATTTCTATCAGCACGGTGCTAGTCACTCATTATAATGACGGCACCGAGCCTAAACTAAAGAATTCAAAATTAAATAAAAATTCTAAAGCCGAAGTGAAATTTATTCTAAAAATATTTCATTAACTGACTTGTATTCTGCAATGCAGAACTGTCAGTAACAACAAGGAGACCAAGATACTTGGTGTGATCACAAAGATCAAAAACAGTGGGCTGCTCCTAGACAAAAACAACTTCTTATTCAGGCACAACACGAGTAAAAATCTGGACAGCCGAATAATGGACTACATTCACGGCAGCTCACCACTCTTTGCGAATATCCAAAAGATCATGGGTGGTGACAGTGGTGAGGCCTGTCGTTTCTGCAACAGCTTCGATGATTCTCCTGTACACCAGCTCCTATTGTGTCTGGAGGTGCAAGACACCAGTTACCTGCAGCTAAAAGAAGAGCTGGGTGGGGCTGACTCACATTCCTATCTAGATGAAGTGTTAACAAAAAGCAGCACACAAAAAGCATTCATTAGAAGAGTCGAATTTCTTTGGGGTCAAAATGATGCTCTCCAGGATTTATCCAACTAAACTAGAAAGATCATAAAATAAAGACTCTGCAAACATCTCAGAGAAATAACACCACCGTAAAGATTAAAGAGGGAGGATCCTGGACCCCGAAATCCACCACTTTTCTGTACTTTCAGAGGTACCAATGTGGCAGGAAACCAGGGCTCATGCTGCCGCTGAGCTAAAGCAGTAAAGGGGATGGCGGCTTCTCTAGGATCTAACACGTCCTGAAGCAGACCAACACTATGTCCCAACGCACTGGTGTTGGGATGTCTGCCCCCGGTGCCTGTCCGGGTCAATAAAGCAGTCAAGCATCATGTATGTTATGTTGAGCATTCTCAACCAACAAATGTGGGAACTCCCACAAAACACCAAAACAGATCTAAAGAGACACTTAACAACATTGGAAAAATAGACTGCAATTTGTTTATATAATTTATAAAGCGTATATTATTGCCCACGTTAAGGGGCCTGTTAATAATTTATTAAATTATTAGCTATTTTAGATTTAATAATAATAATGACTTGTATTCTAAATGTTTAAATTTCATAAATCGATAGTCCATAATGCCTTGTTTCATGGTGTAGCCCTGCCGCACACGAGTGCGCGGCTTTGTCATTCGTGGCTTTTGCCACAAACCACTTCGTGCAATGACGGGGGTTACGACGAGATCCAAATAATTTCATGTTGGCATGGCATAACAAAATTTTTGTTGCGCATGTTCTGAGATCAGGAATGAGACAGTACTGGACTAAAAACGGCTGGCAAAAGGAACCAGTTGCCTATAAGAGCTTTACTAGACTCCCGAAATACCGCTTCTAAAGCACCACCCCAAGCCTGATATCAACTGGAGCACAATTACAAACGTATAAATTATTTAAGGATTTTCACAATAAATCAGCTTTCTTTTTTAATACATCTATATTATAATTCCAAAGATTCTTTTTGTACGACCGCCCACCGCCCACGTTCAAATCAGATGAGAAAAAGGTAGTTACATAGTAAGAATGGTAATGGTGTTGAAACGCGCACATGCACGTGCAATGATTGTTTTAACGTCATTTTGTGGTAATTACGTTGTATTCACTCATGTGTTTTAATCGGCTGTGTCTTCGGTTGTGATGGATATTTTTGATGCAATAAAACTGCAAATTCCCTCCCTGTGACCACGTAACGGGCTTTCTAGTAATATATAATATAATACACATCAAAAAGTTAAGTGTCTAGTATTTGTGTTTGTTATTATTATTATTAATAATATTATCTTTTCTACATACCAGCTTTATTTGTAAACACGACCAAATGTATTTAATCAAATGATCCAGGTTGTAAGTATAAATTACGAAATTGTTAAAGAAAGAAAAATACCAATCCTGGGTGCCAAATTAAAATAATGAATGTTGTTAAAATGATGTGTTGCTCCTTTATCAAAATCTTGTCTGCAGTTGAGCACTTTCTGGGGAATCAAGCAACAACTAATCATTAATCATGCAGACATATTATTATAATTATGTTTTGTTCGTGACACAAATTAAATACATTTTGGGGAGATAATATTAATGTTATAAAATTACAAGTTTGAATCGTATTCAGTATTGGGATCTTTCACATATTACGTAAGTCAAACAGTGAACAGAGGGATGGGGTTTGTAAAAGCTTCTTCTGTTAGTGTAATTTCTACACAAAAGCTCCCCCCAAACCAATAGGACTCCCAATCATAGATATGTGGGATAGATATGTAGATGACTGCTTCAGCATAATCGAGGGAGATGAAGACACAGTACTATTGCTGTTTAACTACATTAACTCGTTGAACAGGGATATACAGTTCACATATGAGTGCTCCAAAGATTGTGTTGCATTTTTGGACCTGAACATCTATATGAATACAGTGGACAAGAGGTTGGATTTTTCCTTATTTGTAAAACCAACCAGCCAGGACATATTCCTAAATTATGCCTCTGCTCACCCTCGTAGAACGATTCTGAACTCAGCCAAAAATGGGATCAGAAGGGCTATCAATAACAGCTCCACACCTGAACTACAAGATCTCAGTATCAACAGAATAGCTGATATGCTAAAGAAGAATAGTTTCCCTCCTAATATTGTCAAGAAACTTATTCGAGAAACACAGAATACACTGGATAAACAAAATGCGCCTAAAAAGAACTCAAAAATAGCTTACTTATCATTACCTTATATAAATGAACAGACGTGTCGAAAAGTCTACTATACCCTAAGAAATCAAAACCTCTTGGATTCCACCAGGGTAACATTCACATCAGGAAAACGTCTCATGGAAGCTTTAACAAGATCTAGCCTACAGCAAACAAAATGCAATAAACAAAGTGACAGCAAATGCTACCAGTGCGATAAATCCTGCATGATCAAAAACATTTGCTACCAATTAATATGCCAAATATGTAATAAGTCCTACATTGGGGAAACTGGTAGGTTTAAAAGAAGTAGAGCCTGGGAACACTATAAATCAGTAAGGGATGGCAACAAATCTACGGCCATGGGGAAGCACTACCTAGAGGAGCATGCAGACATTTCAATGCCAAACATACCGTTTCGGTTTATAGTTCGAAAAAGATGTAAAGACTATGTGGACCGTCAATTGTGGCAGTCGGTTCTAATAAAACGTGAAAACCCAGAAATAAATACTCAATTGTCTGAGTCCGTAAATGAAGGTGATTGGATAAAATATACTTGGAAATTAATGTAATATTGAACTTATAAACCTAGATAATTTTTGATTAATCAGTTTTATGAAGGAGCTATCTTGGTAAAATGTTTGTAGTACTATGAGGAATTGTTCACGGTTTGTTGCGGTGTGGATTCTTTTAGCCATTATATTTTATGTTTCTTTTGGATAAATTTGTGATTGTTGTTGTGTTTCAAGATGTTATTTTTTGTTGTTGTTATATTTCGTAGTATTAATAGTATTAATAGATTATTTTAACATTGTATCTTTGCAGCTATGTAAGTTTTCAGTACGTCCTGTTTATGACAAAGGCATGTAGCCGAAACGTCGACAAAGAATTATGTTTTAACACACTGAGTGGAGACTCTCATTTCGTCAACTACAATTTTTAAAAAAGCTGTTTAACTTTAAATTGGCCGACAATTGGTTACCGTAACATAATAATATGTGAACGATCTGAATTGAAATATTTATTATACTGCAAACCCCTATTTACGTTGTCATACGTTGTATGACCCGCCGCGCAGAAGTGCGCGGCTCCCCTGTATCGTAGAAACTCTACAGGGGTAGTGAAACGACCGTGGGGTCACAACGTTATACAATATTTACCGCAGCGCTTTGCACGCACTTGCCTCGAGCTTGCCTCGGGCTAATACATAATATTTTGAAAATAAAGTTACCTGGGAACCCAGGCTATAATTTGTTTATAAACATAAACTCCGAATAAAGATTCAGTGCAGCGGAATTGCTCCATCCCGCTGAGAGCTGCGCGTAGAAATAAGATTTTTGAGCGATAATTGCGCTGGTGCTACATTTTATACCATTGGATAGCAAAAATGCTCAATCGAATGTCGCCCTTCTCAAAAAACTCAGCGCAGGTTCTCACAAAAAGTTATGAACATTTATATGGTCAAAATAAATTCTTACGCCGCGCGCCGAACAAAATGAATTCATAATAGAATAACTTGCGCGTCACTACACGTATCTATGGATACGCGTCGCTTCACGTATCTATGGACACGATGACTATATATAGGCATGAGCGGACGGCTCATTTTTCATATCATTACAGTCGCGCGTGTGCTAAATACAGCAGTCCTGCGAGTTATGTTGTTAAAATCTCGCCTCGTCAAATTGAAAGAACTTTACTTGCTTTAGGAGCTAAACATAGCCCAACCATGAACCAGCGAATGCAATGTGCCACGATGCAAATGTTGTGAACTTAAAGCTTCCCTTGGAAAGTGGAAACTTCCACTGCTTATAGAGTTACAACATCATTTATTTGTTTATATTTCCCAATGTAGTGTCTGTGGAAAGGCTTACGTCGGTCGCACTACTTACTCGCTCTTTACGGGTTATATTATACGGGCCGGTTATATTATATATTAGGACTGGAGAACATAGGGTCAAATATTATAAACTTTTAAATGGCGATAAATAAGTGATGAATATAGTTTTTGCTTACATTTATTGGATCGTGGTTATACTTATAGACAAAGGGAACATTTCTGTGTCGATCATTGATAATTCTAGTCCCAAAACTTTGGAAGTCCGTGAACATGAATATATTTAACTTCTCTAGACTTTAATTTTAAAACCTTTGGGAATTAACATTATAAATCCTTTCGGCCTTCCCTTACTTATATATGTTATACTCTAACATCTCATTTTAACTTTTAATGAACGTTTTAAGAGTGTTCAGATTTTTAAGGGAATTTTGGGTTGTATTAACTTTTTACTATACAATTTATAGGGCGTGTGTCAATGAAGATGACGCCAGCCTGTAAAATGATAGTTTGATCTTAGTATTCACAACAATTCATGTAGCTTGATTGTAAGGGAAAAATTCCTCTGAACTTACATTCTAACTAACAGTTTTCGTGCCCACCTAAATTTTCAACAAAATAAAAGTCACAATTCTGATGGACAAGCAGCAAGTTCGTTAAATTTCGTAATAGTACAGTAATAATAATTTCGTAATAGTACAGTAGAAATGTACACTGAAACATGTAAACAAATTACAATATAGCATGTCATAAAATAAAGTATCTCAGATTATACTTCGGGGTCGTTCACATATTACGTAATCGGCAGAGGGTTCCCAAATGATTACGGGGGGGGGGGGGGGGGGGGGGGGGAGTTAGCTGATAATTACGTAATTAATAGCACTCACTTCGAACGAGTAGAGACATAAGTTCGCCAGATTAATCCCAAAACTTGGAAAAATGAGCACAAGAACAGCAGCATAATTCTTCCTTACTGGACATTGTAAACAGAACTACCGTAATCGGCCGAGGGGGGTTTCCAAATGCTTATGGTTGATTACGGGGTGGGGTGGGGGGGGGGGCGGGGGGGTTCGGTCGTTGATTACGTAATCAAAGTTTTTGTTTTTACCCTCTAGAATAATAACAATTTGATATTTTAAATTCCACTCAATTTCACTCTGATAGTGATAAAATTTAGAAATTGATCGAATATCCGGCTATAATAGTGAGTAGTTTAGAAGGTGCTTGGCAGGATACCATAACAATGATTTCAGCTCATCATGATAGCATGAAACGTAGAGAAAAGTGTTCTCTAGGAAAAATCTCAAGGGGGGGGGGGGGGGGGGGGGGGGGGGGGGGCCGGGCCATGATTACGTAATATTGCTGTCAGAAGGGGGGGGGGGGGGGAGGTTGGGTCTTGATTACGGTTGATTACGGAAGGGGGTAAAAATTGCTAAAATATTGATTACGTAATATGTTAACGACCCCTAAGTTCAAACCGACAATGGTCCCCAAAAGTTGTCCACACTGTCTCATTAACTAGGCCGAAATGTATAAATGCTAAAAAGCGTGGGTCAGCGAAACAAGTACAGAGGACAACTTGCAGAACAGGAGTTTTTGGCCGCCCAAAGTCTCAATAACATCACTACCACATAGTAATAAATTGATGAAATGTGAAAAGTGTGAAACAATCAAATAATAATGTATGCATATAATATAATTGTCTCTCAAATACAGATAACGTCCGTAAACTCTTAAGATACTCCTACATAATATACTGATCGGTGTCCGATAGACATGAATTACGTCATGGTGGCTTCTTTACCCGGCTACAGACCTTCCCGTACCAGATGTAGTGGTCGAGATGAGTTTGTTCAGCTCTCTTCTTCTTCAGGTCAGTTACCAGGTTCTTCCTTGCTGCACGCTCTTCACTGGATATACAAATCCATACATCTTTGTGTGCCTCAGCCAGCCTCAGTCTCCCTGTTTTCATCAGAATCTGATGAACTGCTGTTGAGCCTAGCTTGGGACAGTGATCTTGGCTGGTAGGATGGCCGTACCTGGCCTCTTCCAGCCGACTCTTGTCGCTTCAAAATGAGGTTTCTCCCCGATCTCGTCCAATACTGCGTTTACAAGAGCTGGTAGCTGTTCTTCATCCTCTTCTTTCAGTCCAAACACTATCAGATTCTTGCTCCTGTCCTCCTCTGCAGCCACACTCTTCATCATCTTCTTCAGGATTTTACTGTAGCAGACCGTACCACTTGCACTGTTCTGTTGAACAGCTGCACTGTAGCTCTTAATCCCTGACTCCACCGCTGTTTGTACTGTCTATTCAACTGTAGTTGTTCGTCCTTCTGCACCAGCAGCTGGTCCTGCAGCCTGATCACCTTCCCTTGTCTGCTAGCGCTTCCTCTCTCAGTGAAGTCAGGCAAGTAGCTGGTAGGACGAAGTCTGTGAGGTAGGTGCTTCAGAGTGGTTTGCAGATCCGGACTTATCTGCTCGTGATCTTTGGACAATTCTCGTGAGGGACTCTTGGTAGTTCCACGTTGATTTCGGGTGGGTATGTAGATAGGGCTTCGGTGAAGAGGTTTTGTGTTGCTGAGAGGTGATGGTTGGCAGCTTTCTGCTTTAATTCTGCTCTGAACTCTGCTTTCTCAGCTAGAATTGTGTACCGACAGTACACAATTCTAGCTGACTTCGTACTTCGCTGACTTCGTACTTCGCACGTTTCCTGAGGTAAATAATGGATAGTCAACCAAATATTATTAAACATAGATTGACTTCCCACAATTATAACCTGTATATCTTCCAGTGATGAAATATGTAATCTCCAAAAGTATAAATTACACACCATATCTGTAGTCTCTCGATGAGATGAAACCACTTCAGCGGGGTTAACGATATTAGCTATCACTCTTAAGGCGTGACGTGCGGCTTGAAGGAGTTTCTCCCAGGTCTTTTTCACATTAATGATGCAAACGTCGTTTCTGTATTCTTTGGCACGTAACTCAACATGAAATCTGAAAAAGGTTGAGTTAGGGGTCGTACACATGTTACGAAATCACATTTTAGACAATTTGATTCACGGTGCGCGCGCGACGGCGCGCGCTAAAACTGTCTCAAATTGCCAATACGATGTCGTTTATACGGAAAAAAAACTTGGCGTCAGCCGTCAATGATCCATAAGTTTGGAACAATTTGGAACATTTTAACGTCCGTTCTGGACATGCAGTGATTCCCAAACTTGGTTTGAGTGGTCCTAGGGCCAATATAAACTCTTACCGACCAATTCTGAGCACTTCTAAAAGAATATTCATTATTGTTCATTTTCGTTCATTCCATGAACCTGGGTAATGTTATGCGAATTTTGATGGCTCCTACGCCTATTTTTTTACTATATCCATCTTAGAAAACCGAATTGAGGCTTCCCAGCACTGAAATATAGCCAATACTACGATGTTTCACAATATAATGATTCCTCTAGGCATTTTCTCAATTTCAGATTTCGCCAAAAACAGCCTACATGATCTATCATGTAAGTGATCAGTTCTAATATGACAGGAAAGTGTTTTGACCCGGTGAAAAAGGGTGGTGAATAATATGCCAAAAATTTAAATTCTGAAAATATACACTCGGTTCAGGGCATCTTCGGGTGCGAACACATGCACTCCTAGGATAATTGACTGTCTTTACCGTTTACTACATTGTTATTACTACTTGTTATTACAGAATTTAAATAGAATTTAACCCACATATTTTTACACATGAACTGCTGTAACAAATACCATCAATAGTAGATAAACAAAATAGAAACAAACCTATGAATTTGTTGTTTATCTGGTTAGGTGGAAGGTTAACCTCGTTCTTGACACAAAATACCCTGTTGGTGTATAATGGTTCCTGGTGTTGGGCTGGAACACGTCCAGTCTCCTCCTGAAATCTCCGACAGGACAGAGGAAGCTACTGTCGTAGACACACATTGTGCAGCAGTTGTTGTAGAGATCACACGACTCTCACCAGTCCTGTGATATAGTACTGTTGTTAAGTCTGCGTTGTCAGACTTAATTAGTTAGTTTGAGAGTATGTTCTATAACCTTATGTAGTTTGTTGAAACACTTGTCACTTAATAAATACTCTTTTATAAACAATTATTAAAGGTTAGTGTTATGAATACATCAAGAATTCCTCAATAAGCGTCTTAAACATGAATTCAGCGCTAGAGAAGGGAGCTGGTTCAAGGACACAAAACCGGTCTGTCGGTCACGCAGTAGGTTGATACGAGAGCTCCCAGTCACAGCTAAACCTCTTGTAAACCTCTAAGTTGCTAAAAGCAGCACGCATATTTATATGCACTGGTGCAACTCCCGTGAGGGACTGTGTTATTACTTAAGTGGCTAGTTACGGCTAGTTAGAGGTAGTTGGGGCAAGTTGCGGTTAACTCTGGTAAGAAGTGGTAAGATCTGGTAAGTTAGGGCAGGTTAAGACTATCCCCCTTAAAGTTTTTAGAATAAGCTGCTCACTGCTATTGTTACTACTGACCATGTAGTGCAATATGTTATGATATTGTGTTAGCCCATATCAAGTTCTAGATTATTCTATAGAAGGTTTCAGGGTAATCTATCAATAGGAAAAGGTCAAAGCTAGCAACTCAATACTGTTAATTGATATGCGTAACGTAATAACTGTGTCATTGTGTAACTGGGTGTTTGACAGTACTCACTCCTCAGTCCAAGGGAACTGGGACGGGAGCAACGATTCAACAAATTAGACTTGAATTAGATAGCAGATTAGCACGCTTTAAATAATTTTGCGATCCAACTGTCGAATCAGAAGCTAAAGAACTTAGACTGTCTCAGTGTTTCAAAAGTAAATGACTAAATCAACTATTTGAATTTTTTTTTTAAAGTATAGATCACTTATTTATAAATTGAGGCTTGTAGTTTTTCAGAACGTTGCGGACTGCGGTTACATTCTTAAACTCTCTAGAACCAAGGTATATTGTCACTAGTGAGATTCTACAGGGTGTCCCAGAAGTAACTACCCACACAAAACCCCCATTCAGAATTGCTTAGAGAATGCAGATGTAGGTCATACTAATTAACTCAAAAATGTTAAGATTTCCTGAAAATCTCGTAAAATTTCATCAATTACAGATGTTTGGCACGACACTCCCTCTTTATCCCAATTGTCACCATAAATTGAGTTAGGAACTCAAAAATTTCCAGACAGTTTGATAATTCAAGTGCTTTCCTATAGTTTCAAGTTGGTTGTTTACAAATAAGCCGAGTTATGACTATTTTAAGATCTGGCTGATGCATGATCCTGGCACTTAATCAGTGATTCGAATGATTTCAAATTATTATCCAAGTAACCTTGGGTGATTAATCCAACGATCAAAACCAAATCGCCCAATCTTGCCTAAAAACGATGTTTGAATGTTGCATTGAAAATATCCATTTGCTTAAGTCATAATGATAAGAATTGGCTGTAAATGAACTGGTAAGTAGATGAGCATAATGTACCCACTACCCAGCAACACGGCAGTTAAACTTCGTCACTTGGACAGTTTAGCTCCACAAATTAGCCCTTTCCTTAATTAAATCTATCACTATTTTATAATCATTTCGTCAGAGGATTGACAACATGAACCCCAAAACTTTGATCATAACATGTAGACAGAACTCAGTGCCAGGACAACATGACACTCCGAAACTTTGAAACATAACACGAGGAAATATGGACAGAACTGAACAATAGCAACAACCACACTCAGAGACTGAAGAATCAGGAGGACTCTGTATCCCAGGAACCAACTATTTAGCTATCGTCGCTCAATAATCGGTTTGGTATCGACCCTACATATTTTGTTTTTCCGACTTTAAAGCTGACTTAAGAAACAAGGGAATTAAATTTAACTTCCTAACATTAAATCGTTGATTTTATATACTTTTCCTTTTTTTCCCCAGTACATTGTGCAGAAAGTTGGAGATTACAAATTTTGGAATCATGTAGTTATTGACCGTATATACTAAAAATACTCTAGCACAATTGTAACTGCAGTATTACAGAACTCTAAAATCTAAATGTTTAATGAACACATTTGCAGGTACCACCCGTATTCACACTCAAAAATGAGTTTAGTCAGTTTCCGATACAAACAAACAAACAACAAACAGATTAGCATAATGAATTTAACAGGTATCAACCATCCTTAATGTTAACTGTCAATAAATACGTGTGTTTAATGTTTAATAAGTGTGTTTAATGTTTATACAACACAGTTTTAAGTGTTTATTAGATTTTTATCAGTAATAATTCTTGCACAAATTAAAGTCACTTGGCAGTACTGTTATATAGTTGTGTAATGATTATGGTGAATAGAGCTGTCATTTCTCTCCACAATCGCTTGGTAAGAGGTTTTATTTTATTAATAAAGGCTGAGCTAAAGCAGTCATATGTATGTAAGATAAAAAAGGTCACATCAAGCTTGAACAAAGTACTTACATGTTTTCGTCTGAAGAATCGGTCGTTATTATACCAGCATATAATAATGTTTGCCAGGAAAGAATCTCGTCCCAAGGAAAATTCTGGTTCAGCTAGTAATAATGATACTTAAAAGTTAACATTCTGGCTAACTGCTTAGAGCTAGAGCTTTACAATAATCAGAATAAACAATATACATAGAGTTAGGTCTGTTTCTGCACCAGGAATATAGAAATGAAAAGTGTGTCAAACAGTATATATACATTCAATTAAATCAAGTGATGCAATTGGCAGAGCACAATCAAATTTTAAGTGTTGCAATTGGCAGAGCACAATTCATTGCTACCAATAATTTTTTCAAAAACATTTTAACAAAACACATGATCTACTCCATTATAGGGGCAGGGATGAGGTTGTAGATAGATTGCAAATACTTTCAAAACACCTGCAGTTCAAGGAATAATAATAACAGCTCTTCGAATTCGATATTACAGCTAAACTAAGATAATCAAAATAAGTGGGACCAACTTAGAATCACATATCACCAGTTTTCTAGAAAATGTGATTGAAGGCCATTACTGAAATTTAAGGCAGATCTGGAGCTCTAGCTTGGAATGTGTTTGTTCTTTACCGTGCCATTCACACGATTTGATCCATGGAAGTGTCACATAAGTATACTTTTTCTAGCACAGAAACACATTTAAACAAGGCTTGAATAGTTTATTGTAATTTCGATAAGTTGCATGAGTGAAGTGATCTGATAAAAGAGTAAAACTTTCAAATTCTATCCAGATCTATAAGTGTAAAAAGATATTTACTCTAAGAGACATCCACTGTACTATCATTACCCTACTAGAACAAGTTTCTTTAAGTCTCAAACACATCAAAGCCAAAAGGAAGTAGCACTAACTCAGTTACATTAAATAACCTCTCAAGATTAATTAGTAAGCTCACTTTCATTCTACGAAACAACTACTATCAAACTAAATATAATACGGTGTAGCATTGAAGCTTTGTGCTAGGAGTGGGAACAGAAAAACATGCGACCAAAACGCGACAAGATCAAATGGGCAATAAAATTATGATAAAAACCAGGCGACAACGATTTTTGTTAAATCTCTTAAAATGCGCGGCGTAGTGTAGTGCGTCCTTTGAAAACCAAATAAAAATTATTTTTTATCAAAATATTAGAAAAAAAATTACGGTATGATGCAAATCTTGTGTAAAAAAATGTGATAAACAATATGCTGTAAAAAACTTTCGTAAAAAATTTTAAAAACATGATCCCTACCCCATTTCGTGAATTTATCATTTTTGGGACTTTGACAGGATAAAATTTTTGTCAAAAGCCTATCCATTTGTCAAAATTTTTGTCATGGTATTATGTGACTCTATTCAATGAGATCATTATCCTTTGATGTACTGTGTAATATATTGGAGTTTATTAAGGGATACAAATATTTGTAGGTTTATAACTGATAACCTACAAAGACGCGCGCTGAGCTGGAGTCATAGTATAATAATTTGTAACGTATAACTATCGATAATAAATAAGATCAACTAAGTCTAAACCATATGGTACCAAGTTAATTCAATTGTAAAATCTTTCCAAGAACAAACAATGTTTCAGGACAAAATTAAAAATCAATTTACAAATATTCATAGCTTCAAGCTTAAAGTTTAAGTAAGACATACATTATATAAAAATTATTTAATTACATATGCATAATAATAATATGTTGTGTAATAGTCGAGCGTGTCTTTTTAAAGATGAGTCATTTGCAGTATCGATAAGAAAATCCCTGTACAAATAGCTTTCAGTACTAATTCGATTTATGTTGTATAGCACTGAAGACACTGCACGCGCAGTGAACCACGTGTAACGAGCATTAAGGTCTACCGAAGTTCGTAGGGCGCGAAACTTTTTATATTGACGTGTTTGCGCTTCCTGAGTGAAGAGCTCGCGCCGGGATCCAAAGCCCTCGCGCTTGCAGTAGCGCGCGCCCGCCTCATGCACGGCGGTAAAAAGGGTCGGGTTCTATCTAGCCATGATATGAACCCACCCAATGATTTTGTCCTCATATGCGACGTGTGTAGCCTTTCAGACATCATGATTGCGTAAACGTAAACGAGGTGTCGTACGTCACCTCAAGATCGGGTGACAGGGGGCTGATCATGCCTTGACATACGTTGCATGCAACTTTTCGCGCGCGGGCGGAAAAAGGCATATTATCTCTGATATTGGGATACGAAACATGTATCAAATCATGCCCAAACCTAATTGATCATTGATTGGGTCTGAGGTCACTTGATTATAAGCCTATGAGGTCACGTGACAATGACGTCACCCTAGACCTTGTCCTCCGTTTCCCGCTCATTGGACCAGGTGAGCTTGCATGCTTGTGAATGTAGGTGTAAGTACAGCTGTACTGTAGTTTATACCTAATTAACCCCTATACACTGTCACTATGCACTATAGAAATCTGAAAAGCTAAAGTGGTTACTGCATACTGGAGGGAGAAGTGCCAAGACTACCTGCGCTACATAGACGCTGTTGTCAGCACTGCGCACGCGCGCACGAACATTCCCATCGGGGTTCGTGGATAGGTGCTTTTCTTGACTTGTGAAACAAGCACTCCCGAAGTGGCGCGAAAGCACATGGTTAGGTTGTAGCGCGATGCACTACTGGGTCGCGCGCGCATCAAATAATGCTTCTCGCAACCACAGATTAAGCAGATCGGCGAGATGCGAAGGATGCGAAGGATTGACATCGTCAATCAAATGGTTAGGTGAACAGCGGAATGACATGAGGATGACCGTCGCCCAGTAAAAAAAAGCGGTGCGCTCTACTTCGAAGAAATTTATACAATTACAAGTAACATTCGTAAACAGACGCGCGCCAATAAGTTTTGACAAATATTACTCGTCTAAATTTCTTTGAAGTAGCGCGATAGCGCGCGCCGCGACGTCAGACGTGACTGCTTCATTTCAAATTGAAAGCCTATTTGGCCTCAAGTTGACTTATTACCTGGGGACCTCAGGCTATCATGTTCATAAACAGAACAGATTAGGCGGAATGACAGGCTGAGCGCGGCCGTAAGGCATTGACATACGTTGCATGCCACTAAAGTGGCATGCAACGTATGTCAATGCGCATGCACTTTTTGGGATACGCAACATGTATCAAGCAAGGCATATATTAAAGTTAAACTCTGTACTGAGTACTCATCATTAAAAAAACAATAATAAACAACATTTTATAAAAGGAAAAAATATTGTAAATTGTAAATGCAAACCACTCAGCTAATTATGACCCCAAATTAATTGATTCTTAACCTAACCTCAAAATTGGATAGAGTGAACCGTCGCCAGTGTCTCCTTTTTTCGAACAAAAAGAAGTGATATTGATATCAATTTAAATCACCGTTACTGCACGTACCCAAAAGTTGCTCTATCCAGAGCCCTTGCGCTTGCAGTAGCGCGCGCCCGCCTCACGGCGGTTTTCTTGACTTGTGAAACAAGCGCGCCCGCAGCGGCGCGAAAGCACATGGTTAGGTGAACCCAAAAGCAAAATGATACCGAGACTGAAATCGGTCTGTCGCTTATCTCATTCATCCAATTCCACGGCCTGCAAATTGTAACGCATCGTTAGTGCCGAATTGCGAATACTGCCTCCAATCCAATATCAAATATCATCAATTGAGGATGATCATGAATGGGAAAATTTACGGTCCACTCTGCCCAATTTTGGGTTTTAGTAAAAAATATCATCTTTTTATAATTTATGGTTAATGTTACTGTCCTATAATTCACAAGGTCAAAATGTAAAACTGAAAAATATATCGAACAAGGAGGTAATTTCAACGATTTGGAAATTTTACCTTTTAAAATATTTCCTTGTGTTTTAGTAAGCATATCTCTCGATCACTGACTGAACAATGAATATGCCACTCTATACTCATTTAAGTTGGTATTACATCCATATACATATTACATATGTATGTCAAATTTAACTGTCGTGGGAAAGCAGTGCTTGCCGGCATTTCAAGTACAGTCTCAGATCACTCGTATAAGTTTTAAGTTAACTACTGATAAATTATCTGACCATCTTAATAATAATCAAGATCAGGAGCTTTGTCGTCTTTTAAGCAACTTTTCAGTGTCTATCATCATCTCCCTTTCGGGGAAGTAAGTGGTTTCGGTTTCTCAACTTCTGAACGACAAGGATTGTAGTAGTCCTGAATTAGGTTAAAGTTAAACTATCAATTCTAAGTTATGTGACTGGTGACAGAAATATGCAAAAGTCAGTACCCATACGTTGGGGCTTATAACATAGCTTTATATACAGCATAATGTGATGATATCTCCACCTCCTAAAGTTTGATATCAGAAGCAAATTAAGTACCATAGTATCACCAGTTTTACTAAAAATGTAAACTTCTATCGTCTATTTAGCTTACCAGTTTCCAGCAAATCATTTCAACCCAAGCTTTTCGATCTTCTGGTGTGGCGGCCTGGATGTAGTATATTCTCTTTCGGACTGTAATCCTGTCAGATACGCAGTTATTATTAGAGAAAAGTGTTAACTGCTAAACACCATTTAAATAGAAAACTGCTTCTTACATAGGATTAGGAGATTGATTCTCCGAAACACACAATTCAGATATCTGAATTGTCGCGCGGAAAACAAAATCAGAAATTCTGCACTTCACATTTTTTAGTGTTGAGCAATAAACCGAGTTATCAGTTATGTTGCTAGAAAGTTCGAAATAAGATGATTTAATTTCTGAAATGTTATGGAAAAAATTGCTTAAATCAGCTGAATCACATATAATTGGGGTTTTACCATTTACTGTATAAATGATAACGTACTAATAAACTAATTGTTCGGATTATTTTGATTAATGAATCGGGTCTGTCCAACTCAAGAAATTGCAATTTTATCCCATACCAAGACAAGGTATTAATGTTTGTAACAGAAACTAAAAACTCCTAAATCAGCGGTATCTGCTCACGTGAACCCGTTGCTAAAAGAATCGTCCTCGTTACAATCCAGAGCTTTAGATAGGTCAACAACACCCCTTGGGTTGGTGGCCTCGTTGGAAACATAGTACCGTAACCAGTGCTTCTGTATCACAAACCATCTGCTCTTCCAGTTCTGACAATATTATTATAACCATAACCTGAGACTAACTAAGCATTATATCGTCCAGTTCTGACAATATTATTATAACGATAACAGCTGAGACTAACTAAGCATTATATCGTCCTGTTCTGACAATATTATTATAACGATAACCTGAGACTAACTAAGCATTATATCGTCCTGTTCTGACAATATTATTATAACGATAGTCGATAACCTGAGACTAACTAAGCATTGTATCTTCCTGTTCTGACATAAGTTGCAGGAGTATTCCTGGTTTAATCTAACAAATGAAAAGTAATGCATACAAAAGACCTAAGCATGAGTTCTTGTAGTTTTACCTTGACGTTATCTCCACGTTTAGTTAGGTACCCTGACTTTTTCCTTATCTCAAAGTCAGGGTCACTTGTTCTGAGTTGACCGGTGGGGGAGTGAATGTCGACCGGGCGAGCTCCGGTCTCAATGTGCTCTTCGATCTGCATGTAAGTTTCTGTAGAAAAAGGAAATATCAGATATGTGATCGGTCAAGTTTTATATAACCTGGCAGCTGTTTAAATTGAATAATCTATGACAAAGTTCAGACTAGCTAAGTTGTGAAGCGTCGGAACACGGAAGCTCATATGTCTCGACTGCTAAATGAACAGATATACTATCGTTTACCAACCATAACTCTTATATCCATAACATTAAGCATTGAGATTCGCCAAAAATGAATAAATTTCACAAACCAACAATCACAAACGATCATGATAAGTAAAAATCTACAAAAAAATTTTACTATTTTAACAAACAGATTGGTCGATTGGAATGAAAACCGTAAAAAAGTTTTTCTACAAATATGTGTGGCGCTGTGCTAGATTATCTCTCCAAACTATAACGACTCTTCGGTGAATATTAAAGTCATTTCACAAGTTAACGTTTTGCACCTAGACATTAATAGCGTCCCACTCTGACTACTGACCAATCACAGCGCTCCACTCTGACTACTGACCATGAATCACAGCGCTCCACTCTGACTACTGACCAATCACAGCGCTCTACTCTGACTACTGACCAATCACAGCGCTCCACTCTGACTACTGACCAATCACAGCGCTCCACTCTGACTACTGACCAATCACAGCGCTCTACTCTGACTACTGACCAATCACAGCACTCCACTCTGACTACTGACCAATCACAGCGCTCCACTCTGACTACTGACCAATCACAGCGCTTCACTCTGACTACTGACCAATCACAGCGCTCCACTCTGACTACTGACCAATCACAGCGCTCCACTTTGACTACTGACCAATCACAGCGCTCCACTTTGACTACTGACCAATCACAGCGCTCCACTCTGACTACTGACCAATCACAGCGCTCCACTCTGACTACTGACCAATCACAGCGCTCCTCTCTGACTACTGACCAATCACAGCGCTCCATTCTGACTACTGACCAATCACAGCGCTCCACTCTGACTACTGACCAATCACAGCGCTCCACTCTGACTACTGACCAATCACAGCGCTCCACTCTGACTACTGACCAATCACAGCGCTCCACTCTGACTACTGACCAATCACAGCGCTCCACTCTGACTACTGACCAATCACAGCGCTCCACTCTGACTACTGACCAATCACAGCGCTCAACTCTGACTACTGACCAATCACAGCGCTCCATTCTGACTACTGACCAATCACAGCGCTCCACTCTGACTACTGACCAATCACAGCGCTCCACTCTGACTACTGACCAATCACAGCGCTCCACTCTGACTACTGACCAATCACAGCGCTCTACTCTGACTACTGACCAATCACAGCGCTCCATTCTGACTACTGACAAATCACAGCGCTCCACTCTGACTACTGACCAACCACAGCGCTCTACTCTGACTACTGACCATGAATCACAGCGCTCCACTCTGACTACTGACCAACCACAGCGCTCCACTCTGACTACTGACCAATCATTGGTTGACGATGTCAACGATCGACGATCTGCGAAGCAAGAATGCTAGTTCCCGCGGCGCGTCGAAGCGGCTAAGTCCTCCAAACCAATCACAGCGCTCCACTCTGACTACTGACCAATCACAGCACTCCACTCTGACTACTGACCAATCACAGCGCTCCACTCTGACTACTGACCAATCACAGCGCTTCACTCTGACTACTGACCAATCACAGCGCTCCACTCTGACTACTGACCAATCACAGCGCTCCACTTTGACTACTGACCAATCACAGCGCTCCACTTTGACTACTGACCAATCACAGCGCTCCACTCTGACTACTGACCAATCACAGCGCTCCACTTTGACTACTGACCAATCACAGCGCTCCACTCTGACTACTGACCAATCACAGCGCTCCACTCTGACTACTGACCAATCACAGCGCTCCTCTCTGACTACTGACCAATCACAGCGCTCCATTCTGACTACTGACCAATCACAGCGCTCCACTCTGACTACTGACCAATCACAGCGCTTCACTCTGACTACTGACCAATCACAGCGCTCCACTCTGACTACTGACCAATCACAGCGCTCCACTTTGACTACTGACCAATCACAGCGCTCCACTTTGACTACTGACCAATCACAGCGCTCCACTCTGACTACTGACCAATCACAGCGCTCCACTCTGACTACTGACCAATCACAGCGCTCCTCTCTGACTACTGACCAATCACAGCGCTCCATTCTGACTACTGACCAATCACAGCGCTCCACTCTGACTACTGACCAATCACAGCGCTCCACTCTGACTACTGACCAATCACAGCGCTCCACTCTGACTACTGACCAATCACAGCGCTCCACTCTGACTACTGACCAATCACAGCGCTCCACTCTGACTACTGACCAATCACAGCGCTCCACTCTGACTACTGACCAATCACAGCGCTCCACTCTGACTACTGACCAATCACAGCGCTCCACTCTGACTACTGACCAATCACAGCGCTCCATTCTGACTACTGACCAATCACAGCGCTCCATTCTGACTACTGACCAATCACAGCGCTCCACTCTGACTACTGACCAATCACAGCGCTCCACTCTGACTACTGACCAATCACAGCGCTCTACTCTGACTACTGACCAATCACAGCGCTCCATTCTGACTACTGACAAATCACAGCGCTCCACTCTGACTACTGACCAACCACAGCGCTCTACTCTGACTACTGACCATGAATCACAGCGCTCCACTCTGACTACTGACCAACCACAGCGCTCCACTCTGACTACTGACCAATCATTGGTTGACGATGTCAACGATCGACGATCTGCGAAGCAAGAATGCTAGTTCCCGCGGCGCGTCGAAGCGGCGAAGTCCTCCAAACCAATCACAGCGCTCCACTCTGACTACTGACCAATCACAGCACTCCACTCTGACTACTGACCAATCACAGCGCTCCACTCTGACTACTGACAAATCACAGCGCTCCACTCTGACTACTGACCAATCACAGCGCTCCACTCTGACTACTACCAATCACAGCGCTCCACTCTGACTACTGACCAATCATAGCGCTCCACTTTGACTACTGACCAATCACAGCGCTCCACTCTGACTACTGACCAACCACAGCGCTCCACTCTGACTACTGACCAATCACAGCGCTCCACTCTGACTACTGACCAATCACAGCGCTCCACTTTGACTACTGACCAATCACAGCGCTCCACTCTGACTACTGACCAATCACAGCGCTCTACTCTGACTACTTACCCTTGTCGTCAGTGTGCACCTCCCGTGGGTAGGGGTAGCGCAGTTCCACTTGATAACCTCCGGAAGTGCTCGCTAAGTCTGCAGTTCCTGTTAAGTAATTTATTAACTTGCTGCTAGTTATTAGTTTTAAATGAGCTGAAACTGTTGTAATTTGCAAAGAGGAAGAGCACCTCTGTGTAACTGTAATCTCTGTGTATCTGTAATACCTGTGTAATCTCTGTAATCTCTGTGTTTAAATTGTAACCTTACTTACCGATAGCGGGAATGTTTTCGAAATGTTCCAGAAGTTTCCTTAAATTGTCGAACTTATGTTTTCCGAATAGGTAGCCATCCCCCTGCCATAACACGGGGAAATGTTTTACATCCTCGGGATACCTGATTTAAATATTCGATCAGCCATGTCGATTTATGATCAATTATTTGAATGACCGATAGATCTTACTGTTGCCGGGAGCTGATGTGAGTGGTCCTAAATTAAACAAAATGAGTGCAATCTGATTGTTAAATCATGTCATCACGTGTTAAAGCAACGCTGGAATTAATTAACTACAATTAATTAATTAACTGCAATAATAAACTAACTTGACAGAGACAGTTAAGTCGTCAGGTCCTCCTCTACTGTAGGTCCTCATCAGGTAGCTCCCAACCTTGTCAGTTCCCAGTAGGATGTGCTCTGCTGCGTGACGGTTCAGATTAGGGTGATACCATCTGGGGAGGAGAATTTTGTGAAAGTGAAAGTGAAAGTAATGGTGAAACTTAACAACAGAACAAAGGTGACAGATTCATGATGACTTAAAGACATAGGAGGTATATGCAGTTTATCAAATTAGATTTTGGTCTTGAGCATTGCGTACTTAACAGACAACAGTTAACACTTAACATGAATCAATAGCAAACATCGATCAACAGCTATTAGTTAATTAGTATTACTATTATAGTATTAACGAACTACGTAGTAATTATCTTTGGGTGACTGTGTGAGTAGGTTACGTATAATTTTACTTTTAGTAGGTGTCCGGCTCTTAGTCTTACTAATGATCGCTCGCCTTAAAATTATCACGTGACTTTGGTTTTATGGTTTTCGAATTCGTGTTTAACTAGCTAGTCACGTGACCAAAACAGTTTTTGCCCATACACCATAGGCATAACTCTGAAGGGAAGCATTTCTACCCTACGTCATGTGGGGGGGGGGGGGGGTGTGATTAGGAATCAGCGTCCACAAATATACCGACTCATATTACTTTCATTCCCTCAGGGCCTTTTCACAAGAATTTTCATAAAATTGAGGCGAGCGATTTATTGGGAGCGGTCCAATAATATAGCTTAGTGGTGTACGCAATACGCATAGAGGTTCAGGTTTAAAATGGCCAAAAAAAGTGAAGTGCAATGTGAACCAAAGGCAAAACGATGGAAGCTGGAGAAGTGGTTTACCCGTTTACAGTTCATCGAATCCTCTGAATGTGGTTAGGGCTTCAGGATAGGGCTCCAGCTGGCCGTCCTGAAGTCCGAACCCTGAACTAACCTGACTCGGAGGAGTTCCAACTCTAAAGCAGGATAGGGCTCCAGTTGGCCGTCCCCGAACCCTGAACTACTGGAACTGGAGGCAGTCTCCACTGAGAAAGTGAAATTGTTTGTTCCCCCTCCCAACCTTGACATGATCTCTGAGTCTCAGAATCTGACTTGTTTTCCTCTTTTCGGCACTCTTCCAAATAATAGCTGCTCAACTTGTATCCACCTTATATAAGAGGTCTGAACTATTTTCAGACACTGTTCAAGATCTCATACCAATACTCGTTTCTCTGGCTACGTATCAGTTATCACTGACAACTTTCTTTACCAATCTACATCAGTCCTATCTAATTGAACTTAATATTGAGCTGATTTGACAAAAATCATTTACATTGGTTAAGTTAAGATTTAGATCTCATAAAATACATAGATAAGGATCAATTCACAATACAGATGTTTATTGTTCACGGAATAGTTTCGTGTACGCGAGTATTGGAAACATAATATCCTTACTCTGATTTCTGGTTTAAAAATTAGATCAGTAATCCAAGAATTAAAAAACGTAAATCAGGCTGAGAAACAATAAATATCACATTTTACACTTAAACACGTGGGCTACACGTGCGTTACACGTGTGCTACACGTGTGCTACACGTGTGCTACTGCTACACGTGGGCTACCTAATATTGTTCAGTTCCCAACTTAGGGCAGGATAGTAAGCTACAGAACAAATGGAACTGGTGGAATTTGTTCTACTGAGACTCTTCAGAGACTGCGCCCAGTCATTTTCACTGACTAACTTGAACAGTTTGGACATTTTCACTGGAATTGAGAAAAAGCGGGGTATTTAAACATGCTGATAAAAATAAGAATTTGTGTCAAAAGAATTGATCCAATGTAACATATATATAACGACTATAATTGTTTCCTAAACAAATACAAGAATGACAGCCTGAAAACAAATAAATGATAAATGAATTCTAACATTTATTACACGCTTCGATAATAAAATAGACAAAAAAAGATACATCGAAGTGAGACTTAGTATGGAAATTTATCTAAATTATACATCAAATTATATCATCAACTGGAATGTCAATGTTAGTGAAGCAACTATTTTTATTTTGTTAATTATTTTAACTTTACTTTGCTGTGCAGAAAATACATTTTCAAATCGTGTAAAATCGTGTATAATGTAGCCATGTTTCATATTCAAGACAATATGTAACATTGCAGATGGTATACTGTAACTACTCATTCGAGGATTCTGTCGCCAAAATGTGAAACTTTCGACTTTCGAGGCCACACCCAATCAATATCGAATTACTTATACTAGCAGATGCTAGAAACTACATTTTAACATATTGTAATAGGTCATTAAATTTGGAATATGATCTGAAAGAATGACGCAAAACGAATTTAAAATGATGAAGTTATCAAGAAATTGTTTATCTCGTTCACAAAATTGATGGGTAATCATGTGATAGCGTACACTGTCACTTATACGGTATCGATATTTGATATAGCCCCCCACCCCCTGTAGTTTATGTGAATTTTAACCGAATTAAGGTTTAATCTGTGAAAAAACGTATGGTATCGGATGTTTTAGATAAAGTTGATCTATAAGCTAGACTGTAGATGACTATATAGGAAGCTTGATTCCGACCGAAGGGAGCATTACACAGTAAACGTTACAAAATGTATGAAATCATGTTTTCTCATTTCTGTCCCATTTTCAAATATATGATATTTCCTGAACAGAAATTTCACCGATTTGACGACATTTTGTCCAACGTGAGTCGTGACCAATAGGTCAGTTGATTGATGTGGAGCCATGAGGTTGAGGTCCCGGACAAAATCTAAATCTGAGATAAGTTCGGGTACAACGCGAATGCAGATACCAAACTTTAAATTGCTATATACAGACTTTTCCCAAGGGACCCTATTATTATAGATCAAAGTTACCTAGAATATCTGATGCCACAAATCTTTGCACCCAGTGACCCAGTCGAATGCTAAAAGTCAACAAGACAGAGAAACGAGAAATTGTAAGATGAGAAATACAAGACGGGAACTTAAGTTAGTTATTAAGTTACTCTAGGTCTGGATTAAGTTACAAAACCAAAAGAGTTCAGTGCACAGGTGTGCCACATGACAACGTTACTAGTTACTACGTTAGTAAATTATACAGTTGCTTAGAATCTAAATGTCTTATCTAAGCCTTAGATAAGAAATTTAATTTATTACTGTACACTTTTATTTAGTCAGAATTGGCCCACAATCTACTCAAAATCCTTCTCCGAGTAGAACAACGTACAATGTACTGTGACGTACAATGTATACACTAGACAATGTAAACATTGTCTACATACACTAGACAATGTAAACATTTTCTACATACACTAGACAATGTAACGTATTGAAAATATCACTCCAGTAACATATTAATAACACAAATTAATCACACAAACTAATGACACAAACTAATATTACAAACTAATAACACAACTAATAACATAATTGAAAGAGAATTACACAAACAATAAACATTTAACATAACATTTCAACATTGTTAGAAAACATTAATACAATGAATATTACATTATGATAATTGATAATGTACATTATGATAAATCAATGATATTAGCACAATTATCTGTTTTCCTTTTACAGGACGAATACGATTATTAACAGTTATTGTGCAACAATAGCTGTTAATAATCGTCCTGTGAAAGGAAAACAGACAAAACAAAACATTATGCTAGTAAAAAATTAGGGATAAAAGTACACCCTAAGCCCTAAGGCCTAACGTATAGTAAATATCTGGATTAAAAGGAGATGGATGACCCAATGCTACAGCTTCACCTGCATGATTAGGTCATCCATAACACTGCAGTGTTACTGTTATCAACAATTCTACTGTGCCCCAAACACTCGCCAATTAATTATTTTATCGTTTTTACTAAATTGATATTAGGACGAAGATTACAAGACAGAAGATTACAAGACAGAAGATTACACGACAGAAGATTACAAGACAGAAGATTACAAGACAGAAGATTACAAGACAGAAGTTTACAAGACAGAAGTTTACAAGACAGAAGTTTACAAGACAGAAGATTACAAGACAGAAGATTACAAGACAGAAGTTTACAAGACAGAAGTTTACAAGACAGAAGTTTACAAGACAGAAGTTTACAAGACAGAAGATTACAAGACAGAAGATTACAAGACAGAAGATTACAAGACAGAAGATTACAAGACAGAAGATTACAAGACAGAAGATTACAAGACAGCACGGAGGATCACGCAAATCGAACATAACACCACTAACAACAGAGAAAACTAGCAATTCACTTCCTACTGTGTACTGACTGTGTGTACTCTGCAGCACAGAACAATTGAGTGTACATTGTACACTTTTATAATAATAGTGCACAATGTGACAGAACTGACAGAAAAAGTTGTATTTTCATTTCTGTATTCATAATCATATTAGGACGCAGTGAAACTATCGGACTACGATGTATGACTAGGGGGACTTGCCACCAATGGCAACATCAAAATATATTGACTCCTAAGGGGCCATCTATAGGACGTCCGGCAAATAGGGAGGGGGTGGTTTTGGAATTTTGGACAAGTCCGGACAGGGGGAGGGGGGGGGGGGGGGGTGGTTTCTGAAAATCCGGACGTCCGGAAATTTTGGCAAAATTAACGGAAAAGTCCCATTTTGATTTATTTCAACTCTTTGGATTTTATTTCAACTCTTTGAATTTTATTTCAACTCTTTGAATTTTATTAACAATGAATTTGAGTTGATTTTATTTGTACTAGCTGGAGTAGCTGAAAGTAGCTGGAAATCCGGACGTCCGGGGGAGGGGGTACCGGTAGGGGTGGTTTTGAAAATTCGGACACACCCGGTCAGGGGGCCGGGAGGGGGTGGTGTTCTGAAAATCTGCGATTTTGGTGGACGTACTAAGTAGATGGCCACTTCACACTTACATCCGTTACAAATTGAATTGGGATCTTTACGTTTGGTGGTTTGGGTTACACGTCAAGGATAATGTATATTATATTATACTTATCGATTGGTGAACGGCCGTTTGCGTTTTAATAAATACGCAGCCTAGAATCTATTATATACACAGGGGTGCCATAGTGCAAAGAAACTGCTGCTAACTGCTGCTGACTACTGTTAACTGCTGCTGACTGCTGAGTGCTGCTAACTGCTAGCAGACTTTAACTTGGACGGACCTTAAATGAACGGGCTTTAACAGGATGTTTAAGATGCACGTCAGGGCCTCCAGCACGGCGTTCAATTAATGTCCGTCCAAATAAGGTCCGCGATAACTATAAGGTAGCTATTGTGTTAAAATTACACTTGCGCGTAATCATTTGGAAACCCCCCTCCCCCCTCGGCTGATTACGTAATATGTGAAGTGTGAACAACCCCTGGCCCTATAGAAGCTTCTGGAACGTCCACAGCCCAAAATACAATACCCCAAATGTGCATTTTTGCACTTTAATGCTATCTACTTAGGACGTCCGGCAAATAGGGAGGGGGGTGGTTTTGGAATTTCGGACAAGTCCGGACAGGGGGAGGGGGGGTGGTTTCTGAAAATCCAGACGTCTGGAAATTTTGGCAGAATTAACGAAAAAGTTCCATTTATTTCGACACTTTGA
>NC_087079.1:0-77485 GCF_026151205.1 Bolinopsis microptera | reverse complement strand
GTTTTCTTGATTTAACCGTTCGGAAATTTCCCACACACAGACACACACACACACACACACACACACACACAGACACACAGACACACACACACACACACACACACACACACACACACACACACACACACACACACACACACACACACACACACACACACAGACACACACACACACACACACAGACACACACACACACACACAGACACACACACACACACACACACAGACACACAGACACACACACACACACACACACAGACACACACACACACACACACACAGACACACAGACACACAGACACACACACACACACACACACACACACAAACACACACACACACACACACACAGACACACAGACACACAGACACACAGACACACAGACACACACACAGACACACACACACACACACAGACACACAGACACACAGACACACAGACACACACAGACACACGCGCGCGCGCGCACACCCGCGCGCACACACACACACAAACACACACACACACACAAACACACACACACACACACACACAGACACACACACACACACACACACACAGACACACACACACACACACACAGACACACACACACACACACGCGCGCGCGCGCACACCCGCGCGCACACACACACACAAACACACACACACACACACAAACACACACACACACACACAAACACACACACACACACACACACACACAACACACACACACACACACACACACACACAAACACACACACACACACACACATCCTGGGATTATTAGTATAGATTGTACGAGAACCGCGTAATCAGCTGATCCGTCTTGAGTATAATTAGCTACGCGTTAATCTGTAATTTGTATACGATTATTGGTGTCATTTGAAGGCTTTAACCAGATGATGACAATGCTAAACTACATATTCTCAGTGATTAACAGCTCAATAATGAATAACTGTTAAAATGACTGTTTTTTTCTATAGGAATTTTCATTTTGTCCTCAACAAAAACTTGGCGGTCGATTTCCAGTAAAAAGCCTGGTTTGTGGTTGTCTCCAACGTGTCAACTTTTGAGTTTTGATCTAATTATGCAAAAAAGAATCGGAGATAAAAACCAAAAACGTCATACTATCTCGAAATGGTGACGTGGTAACTTACTCCCCTTTGTCAGAATACGGCAATGTAAGTGCAACATCCCGGCCCCGCGGCGTGGACACTCCACTCCAGTTCAGTATGTATAACCTTAACTGAACAATGAAATTATCTGCAAACCTTTCAGATCTATTCGGCAACCCGATCGCTCAAGAAGAGTGCTACAGATTGTTTGTGATTCATAACATCAGTTCTCTAAAACTGTTAGACCGACAGGCGGTCAGCTACAACGAAGTTTCAGCAGCTAGAAGGTTCGATTTGACGAACAGTAAAAAATTTATATAAGCAGATTTGATTCTATTCCATTGCTGTCGGCATTGAGCGATTTATTGTTTTCATTATAGTTGGTTAATTGTATAATTTCATCTTGAGGTTTAATTAATCACATGCATGCTCTTGATCTCATCTATGATCTAAGAGCTACAGAAAATGGTACGGTTAATAATTCTTTTAATTTCAGGTTATTTGCTCCTCAGCTGGTAAGGATAAATGACTCTATAAAGTTTGGTAGACGTGAATTCAACAAGGAACATTTCCCGCCAAAACGCTTTACTGGTACGGATTTTAATTGGTGGCAGATTCTCACTAGTAGATGATTTTTATTTATTTTTGGAGCCAAATCAGACGTTTTTTAACAGATGATCCCCTTTCCAAGAGTAAAGAAAACAAGCTGAAATGTGTGCTTCTCCTGCAGGAAAAACAGTGAGATACATTAGAGTAGGAGACAACCCCCACTCTCGAGCAAGTTTATCGCCACGACGGAACACTACCCCAATGTCATACTCCCTGTTCGACTGGGAAACCTCGGGGAGGGAGTTTCTATACTCTAAAACTAGATCCCCTCCCAGAAAACTTACTGTATCTATCAAGTGAGTGGCAAGCTTACTGTGGGTACAGTATTAGGTATCTCGCGGATCTAATTTGGTATGTTATTTGTGTTTATAAGTGTACATATTTATACAGTAACTCAGTGTTTCTATTCGTGTTTGTGCTCGTTCTGAATTTGATTTTTGTTCCCTATTTTGGTTCAGAATTAGGGACAACTAAAGGGGCGTATAAATACTAAATAGTGTAAAATAGGGGTGGCTAACCAGACTAGTCCTACAAGGGCGTACCTGTGGTAAACTCTGCCTGCTCACTGCACAAGTACTCTCACAATACACGTTACAATCAGCGTTAGACATAAGCTCATAAGTGAAATAACCGTTGGATTTAAGTGTAAGATTAGCGTACTAGATTTAAGATTATGGATGGTTCTTTAGGATAACAGTTGGACTGTTGAACACTAACTTAGGCATCGAATTCTAGCCATTAGATCGTATAAATCGTATTACAGCACTAAATAGCGTGTAAGATTCGAATTGAAGTAGTTAGTGATACTCCATTTATCGTATAATTAATCCCGTTACAGCACTGACTGCTTGTAAGGGTTTGTGGTTCCATTATTATACGATACTAACTTATCGTATCTTCCTCTTTAACTTATTACACGATACTAAATATCGTATCTACCCTGTTGAACTAGAACGATACTGTTTACCGTGCGTTATTGTGATAATTGGTCGCTGTACGGCTGAGTGAGTGCAGTGTGTATTGTGAGAGTACTTGTGAGCAGGCAGAGTTTATCACAGATACGCCCTTGTAGGACTAGTCTGGTTGGGCGCCCCTATTTTACACTTTAACGTATTTAACATATTTTTATATTTTATATCTTCCAAATTTTGTGTTACATTTATAGTTTTTGGAAAGTTGCGAAAAAGTTGTGAATCGAGACAAAATATATCAATCATGTGATTTTATTAAATATAATTTGAATATTTCGGTAATATTATCACGTTTATGACAGTTAATTAATTACTTTAAAGATATTTGACACCACGTTTTTGTTCACGTTTTTGCGCTAGCTTTGTAATAAGACACTCGATGAGATAATCTTTTACGTAACAAAGTGTCGTACGCAAGATTAAATTTGTAGATAACTCTTTTAGCTTGCAATTTTATTGTGTTATATCACTGCAGTGACATAGCGAATTACATTGATTTTTGGTGATAATTGTGATTTTATTGATTCTACATGAGAACTTGTTGAGTAGTTTCTGATTTTAGGTGGAGTGTTTCGCAGGGAGTCGAAGTATTTGTTTCCACATAATGAATTTAAGTGTGCTTTGCTCGAAACCAACATGCGCCAATACTTGTAGTTTTACTCACATGTACAAAAGCGTTGCTATGAAAATTCATCTTTGCTACATAAAGATATTTATATTTGTAATTTTATTTCCATTTTGATGAATAAATAATTATGAGGCATATTTTATGAGGAAAATTTCATAATTATGAGTATATTTTATGTTTTAGAACCAGCGATTTTATGACAAATTAGATTTAATGTTAATAAATATGATAATAATATTATGTACTGTATCTTACTTTCATTATATATTTTGCGTATTATTAAAATTTTAAAAAATATCTAACCAGATTTTACTTCCACACAGAAACTCATTCCCAGGCAAACGTATAATGTAAACTTTACCATGTATTAATTGGGCACCATGTACATTTTCCCATGTACAATGTACATCCGTAGTTATAACGAAGTAGGGGTTCAGTATCACAGCCAGGATAATTGCACTTTCTCTCCACAATAGTTTGGCTCCGTCTCGCCCCCGACTGCCCTCTAAGTATGGCCTAATCAGTTTACTATTGCTCGCTCTGATTCATGGTACCATGTGGTTCTGGACTGAGTTAGTATTGTAGCTTTGTAGCTCCCTGTTACCCTCTGGGCTCACCTGTTAGTTTCTGCCTGATGTTGTCCGGGAACTTTTTTGGTAGTTGGCAAATCTCCAAATTCACTGAATGTCAGGGACTTTGGATGGAAAACATTCCTGCAGCGTAGTCCTTTTTCTTTATAAGTGTTCACTGTTTTAAGTTTAACTGTAATCTAGGCAGCATTTTTAACGGTCCGGAGATACTATATTGGCGAGGTATTTGAGGTTCATTTTCATTGGCGAACCTGCACAATAAGCAACTGCTCAAACTCAAAATGTTGGAAACGTGTAGAATTATACGAGATTTAAAAATATAGTACAAAATAACCAAAATTATCCCATGATCAAATTCAAAGAAACATTAAATAACTCACTACTATTTATTACATTAGGGTATGTCAGATGATAAGCCTGAGGGTAGAAAGCGAGGAAAATTTGTGAGGCAACCCTCAAGCAAGGCAAGTACCTTTGATTTTACAATTTATTAATTAATTTATACGTAATCACCCCTTCACGTTCAAGAAGAAGTCTTGATACATCTCTGCAATTTGTTTTGAATTTTGCCCTTATTGATTCAAAACTGAAAACTAAGCAATGCCCCCTCATGTCTATCCTTAAATAGACCTCATAAATACCTATTAAGCTATTATTACCTCCGATTTCAAAATAGGTATAGGTATTTATATATATTGATGAGGTTGACCTATTCCCTCACTAAAACTAAACCTTTCCCCCGCAGTCTCCGTCGACCAGCTCCCCAGTTGAGGTTGATGCCGGACCAGGATCCCCTGTGACAGAGGCGCCAGGATCCCCCGTGGACGAGGCGTTATGTGCCGGACCCCAGCTTTACACGATAAATTGGCCCGTGGAGAACTGCTGTGCGCACGTTTACATACTACACGGATACGCCGAACATTGCGAGAGGTTTATTTGTTGGGTTGTTTGTTCAGGAGGGAAATAGTGTTTAACTTTCCAAAATTTTGTAATGTTATTTTGTAGGTTTAACCAGTTAAACTAATTATGAAACTCGCCCGATTTTTTTCGATTCCAGCATGGTTTTAATATGAACCTTATTACTGTAAGCCGTATCTTGTAACAATGATAAACACTTACTGTTCAGGTACAATGCTTTTTGCGAGACCCTAAACAAGCACAAGATATCCGTCGCTACTCACGACCATGTTGGTGAGATGAACTTTTAGTTTCTTCCTTTTTCTAAAACTTTAAGTTTCTTTTTTTAGGACTTAAACAATTAAAACCTTATTTGAGGGCACATTATGGAGTGTTTTATTACTTTTTTACAATTGTGTCACGTGATAGAGGTGTTGGAGCTTTATAAAAACAATATCTTCTCAGGTCACGGACAAAGTGACGGACACAGATTTCACGTGGACCGCTTTGACACGTACGTAACCGACGCAATAGAGTTAATGAAGGAGCACAGGCGGGAGGTGGGCGAAGATAAGCCGTTTATAATGTTTGGGCACAGTATGGGTGGGCTGCTAGCTACTCATTGTATGTTGCAGGTTCCTCAGCTCTTCACTGCATGCATACTTAGTTCTCCTTGTTTGAAGGTTAGTTATTAAGTAATTAGCTATTAAGTCATTAGTTATTAAGTAATTAGTTGTTAAATGAAGAAGTAATTAGTTTTTAAGTGAAGAAATAATTAGCTATTAAGTTATTAAGTAATTAGTTATTTAGTTATTAAGTAATTAGTTGTTAAGTGAATTAGTAATTAGTATTAAGTTATTAGTTATTAAGTTATAAAGTAATTAGTTATTATGTGAGCTCTGAATGTGTGACTTTAGTATTACTATTATCGTTCTCCCATGTTATTATTTCTGATGGCCAATCATGGACATTCGATATATATTCGAGAATTTTCAGATTTCGAAGTTTAAGTGTGTATTTGTTCACACTTTCACAGTATTTTCCGTAAACTTTGAAACTGACAGTTATTCAGTCTTTCTATTCTGTAGATCCACGGGAAATACAACAAGTTACCGTTGCGCGTCGCTGCACGTGCGTTGTCCTGGATAGCTCCAAGATTCTACATTCCCAGTCGCGCCCTAGCACTCGACCCTAAGGACGTGATCGCAGACGAAAAGGACAGGTTTGAAACTCTAAAGTTTTGTGATATCTCAAGGTAATAGGTATGATATTGTGAAACAAATTAACATCCAGGAAATTAAGAGGACTTTATTTTGTCATCGGTCGATTAGTAGTTGTCGTTTTCAGGGAAGGGTACGCGACCGACCCCTTGATCTGGCACTACCAGAGCAAGCCGGGGTTCACCGTGGCAGTGTTTGATGCTATAGACGAGGCACAGAAAAACTTGATGAATCTGAAAGTAAAATGCCTTGTACAGCACGGCACAGATGACCTGGTATGCAATTAATCATCATCCTTTCTTATTGTATCTCAAAATTTTCAAAATCCACTTTATCCATCACATAATACTTTTTTCGCTATTATTGAGGTTTAAGCACTCCGTTCAATATGACAGTTTACCCTACTACAGGTGTGTGATGTGGCGGGGGTTGAACCCTTCAAGCGGATCCCTGAGGTTGCCCAGCTGAAGCTGTACGAGGGAGCGAGACATGCTCTCCTGCTGGATACACAGGAGATAAGGAATGTTGTGATACAGGACTGTTTGGACTTTATAAACTCGGTTGTGTTTGATTTTGAGACGTCTTCGTCATGAGGGGGTTTATCGTTTTGAAAAGGCCGTGTTTTTAGAATATTTTCCGTAGATTGGCAATTAGGCACATGTTTGATTTTTAACTTTTGTTTCTTAATTTGCTGTTTATGCTGTAGCCATAATGTGTTAAGTCTTTAAAGTTACATTTTCAATTGATTACTAAAAGTTGGTCTGTTGTTTGTTATTAAATAGTTTTTCATAAATTTTTGGACTTAGATTAATTCGATGTATTGGGTCCAAGTAATTGCGGACGTAGTTGACTATGTGTTTACCGTGTTTTGGGTGCCCATCTTATTTTACAGATGATTTTTATTCTTTAGATTAAAATTATAATTTATTCCACTTTTTGATTTACTCCACTCTCCGTGCTCCGTATGATTTGTAATTTCTCCTAATATAATTGCTAATATTATTGCTAATATATAATTGCTCCTGATCCTAACTGTAACTAGGTGAGACCGAGCTAATAGTCGTTACCAGTGCGCGGCCGGTGGACAGGGTGGTCTTAGGTCTACTTACCTGTAGTCTACAGGTAAGTAGCTACCCGCGCGTACGACTATTAGCTCGGTCTCACCTAGTTACACTTACATCTTCATGACATTGACAATAATATAATTGCAAAAAAACGATGAATGATGATACTTTGTCTTTATCATTTGTTGTATTGTGTATGTGGTTCAATTCAGATTTTTTATTTTGTTGATCGGATGAAATTATATTGTAATTTAAACATTAAAGCAAGTTTCGTAATAAATTTGAAATTACGATTAAATCATATGCAATTATTATTACAGTTTGAGTTTAATTTGAACGTGAACAGCTAGTGAAGTTGATCGTGACATGATATTGATTGATGATGTTGTGAGTTTTCAGTCATTGATCGAATTAAGTGCGCGGTGCTCTTTTGTTACCTGACCCGCCAATCCAATGCATGCGGCCAATCCCTGTGCATGCAGTATGAGCGCTTTTTTTCAAGCTTCCTGAAGGTGAAATAAGGAGCAATATGGACCTACTACGTACAAATTGCATTCATGTAATAAGTTAGTAAGCTACCTCAACCTGGGGAGTGGGGACCTCGGGCTATCAGTATCAGGAATTCATAAACAATTAATAAAGATTCGGAATGACAGGCTGAGCGCCGCCGGTAATGTAAAAAGTAATTGCGATATATTTAAAAGTTTAGTGCACTGTCCGACCTTGATTCACGATGTCAATCCTTTACATGCGCAGCCCGGCGAGGCTTGCACATACGTTAATGTACGACCCGCCGCGCACGAGTGCGCGGCTCCCCTAGGTATCGTAAGAACGAAACGACCGTGGCCTGGGGGTAACGACGTGATACAAGGCGAGGTCCAGTTTAATGGTTTGACCATTATTAATGGTCTGGCCCGGCGCGCGCTACTTCGTAGAACATGCCATCGGGCCATTTCTGATTTCGAAAAGAAAGCGGCGCTACTTCGAAAAAATGTAGACGAGTAACACCCGTCAATTAAATGGTGCATCGTACTGAACTAGCAAAGAAAATTATTTGATGCTCGAGAAACATTATTTGATGCGCAACCCAGTAGTGCCGTATGCAGATTCGATCGGCGAGATGCGAAGCGAAGGATATATAACATTGACATCGTGAATCAATGTCCGACTTAACTAATTACGCGTATGGCGTACGATCATGTCATGTACAGAATGCAGAATAACAAATATTTTAGAAAAATCATCTGTCATCGTGCATGTGATGTGAATTGGCTAAACGGGAATTCACCCAAACGTGGGCTTTCGGCCGGTACTATCAATTATATAAATCATTTATTCATTATTGCTTAACTTGTTCACCTAGCCATGAGTCTACGCGTATAACTGCATTGCGTGACGCGCTTGTTTCGGCAGTCGCACGCTTCTTCAAGCGAAATCAGGGCGGTAGTTAAAGCAACTTAATTTGTATCACGTTGTGACCCTCATTGTTATTTCATTTAATAATATATAATGTTACGTTGCACGTTGGAGAACTTCGGCGCGTCGCGCAAACTATTAACGGGTGATACTCGTAAAATATCTGTTCCATATATTGGACCGTTACCTGGGGACCTCAGGCTTTTATGTTCGTAAACATAAAGATTCGGCGGAATGTTCACATAGCCATGTGCCTACGCGTACTGCGTGACGCGCTTGTTTCACAAGTAGGATAGTCGCGCGCTACTGCAAGCGAGAGGGCTCTGGTTAGAGCAAGGCAGAATGACAGGCTGAGCGCGGCTTATGGTAAATTGGACCGTCGACGAGCCCAACTCGGCGCGCATCCTGGTAGGTTGTGAACCTACAAGCAAACTAGCATTCTTGCTTCGCATCTGACAAGATTGTTGCTTTGCTAGCTTTGTTAATTCGCAAAGCAACGATATGGAAGGGTAGACATTGTCAATAAATTTATTACATTGTAGCGCGATGCGATGCGTTATTGTGCCGCGCACTCAATGAGGCTTCTCACTCGCTAGATCGGCGAGATGCGCTGCTGTGCCGCGCCGAGCTGCGATGAATTGACATCGTCAATTAATAATATATTACGATAATCGAGCAAGGCGGGCTTATACAACGTGAAGCAACCAACCACGTGTCTGGCAACGCATTCGTTTCGGCGGGCTTGATTTCGAAATTTTATTTTTTTGTAATTTTCGTGCAAACTTGTTTTTGTTGATTTTGCAACCGATATTATCGACGGTAAAATTATCCGCGATAATTTTCAAAAAATTCATTATCGGTTATCGGCGATAATTTCTAACCAATAAACCAATAATATCAAATATTTTTCTTTTAAAATTATTTCCAATAGGTTCGAAATTCCATAAAATCATCGGTCAAATTTTTAACGGGTGATACTCGTAAAATATCTGTTCCATATATTGTACGGGCGAAAAAGTTGGTCGCGCGCAGTACGCCGCGCTTTTGGTGTTGACCATTGGTGGCAGGTACTTTTCGTCCTATTACGTCACGGCGCAGTACTGCACGCACACTACACACTGATAAAGCTTCTCTCAGATCACAGTTTAAGTTAGAGATAAAACCTAGTTAGATCATCGATCAGTTAGTGATTAACAAAGAAAACAAATTTATTGAAACAACGGATTATAATATATAATGTTTATCTTTCTAAATCCCGTGCACAGTGTAACATTATGAACTGGAATTTTCATCTTAAATTCTTTGATCGGAGCAACATCTTGAAGATTAACTCAATCTTCAAGTTCAAGCGTTCGGCATCATTGTAGAGGATTTGTAGAAGAACGTTTTGGCAGTAACTGAAAGTAATTCATTTTAATTGATCAGAGGTCGAAACTCGGTTTATCAGATGGTTTGGGAGTTAAGACATGATGCATTACTGATTTAACTACAAAACTTGACCCACAATTATGACTGTTCACAATATTGAGCCTACAGTGTGACTGAATTGTATTTTTAAGCCATATAATTATATTCCAAAAATTCTAGTATGTCCTCACCTACTGTATGTTTTACAGTTTTATGAGAAGGAGACCATTAAAATAGAGTATAGATTATTCCCAGCAGTACATTATCTTCCAGAAATAACAAGGGCACGACATTCCGGGCCCGGCACAGCAAAATGAGAGTCAGAGATTAGAGAAGAAAGAACATTCTTCTTTGTCAGACGTCAGTATAGCCGTTTTCATGTCAGAGAGATCCTTCGGCGACTATCAGTATCACACAATGGCAAGTCAGTCCATCAGTAACTGAAAATAAAACCCATTACGTTAGTGTTGCTATTAGGAGCAAATGTTTAGATACAAACTGGTGTTATCGGGAAGGTTGGTAAGATATAATCAGAACTCGGCTAATTAGATATTTGATTTCAAACAAGTCATTTTTAGGTTATACTATTCCGGGAACATTATATATATCGTATTTCTGTCGATAAATGGTTACATTTTTATGTACCATTTATCGACAAAAATGGGCAATTTGTGCATGTGCATGGTAATTTTTAATTTTAAGTGGAATATGATACGCCCATGTGCAGTGTGGAACCTACAGCGTGTAAAGAAATGTGTGTAAAGTATGATTATTTATAGATTACCGCAGCCGTAATAAAGTAATGACAAAGTAAGCGAACATGTACATCTCGTGATAACATTTCGGTCATGAAGTTGGAATATTACAACAACATATTATTTTAATTGCTCACTTCACTTGGAGAGAATTCAGGTACGTGTGTTAATAATTGTGTACATAATTCTGAAAACTGGAAAATTCTGGAACTTTAACGAAAATATAATACAAAATTGGTCGCAAAATTGAATATTATATGGGATACTTAGGAGGATTATTGGGACAAAATTGGAACATTGGTTACATCGGTTCTAGACATGCAGTGATTCCCAAACTTGGTTTGAGTACTCCTAGGACAAACATTAACTCTTTCCGACCAATTTTGAAAATTTTGAGCACTTTGAGGATAATGTTCATGTTTGTTCATTTCCGTTCATTCCATAAACATGGGTAATGTTATGTGACTTTTGATGGCTCCTAGGCTACGGACACCTCAACTTATGTCGCTCCATATGTTAATGAACATAATAGCCTGGGGTCCTCAGGTAAGTATAGTCGCGAACGCAAAGAAACCGCAGGGTATTCCGAAAAGATTTATTTTAGGCCGAATTTTTGTCTGCATTGTGTTACGTGACTGGGCCGAGCCGCGCACTAAATACATTTTCCACCGCTGTTTGTTTTAAAACTAAATAAAATTTTAATTTTAATTACATCATGTATCACAAAATGGTACAAATTTAAAGTGGGTTTATATATAAATGTCATCAATTAAACAAAAGCCTTAAGTATATAAACAGAACACAAATAAAAATAATCGAGAGAGTTTTTAATGCAAAGCGTTACTGGGCGGCGCTCAGCCGACCTTATCATTTCGCAGAATCTTCATTATATTTGGGTGAAGTAAATTATAAATTTTATTGCACAAGTAAGGTGTGACCGTTTACTGATTAATACAATCAATCGCAGAATAAAAACAAATGCAGGCTAACTACAAACTAAAAAGAAGTGACGCATAAGTTACAAAAGCTGCGCGCTGAGTGTCTGGAGTGAGATTGGTAATCTGATTATTGGACATAATGGCCGGTGTCCCCATACCCCATATTATATATATTTGACGGATGTTACTCGTCTAAATTTCTTCGAAGTAGCGCGCGCCGCTTTCTTCTCGAAATGTTATATTGGCCCGATGGCACGAGCTACGAAGTAGCGCGCGCCGGGCCAAATCATTAACAATGGTCAACCCATATATTCCCCATACCAGGTTGATTGACGACATGTCAATCCGTCGAGATCGTTGCTCTGCGAAGCAGAGCAAGTATCGACGACGATCGAAGCAAGAATGTTAGTTCGCGCGGCTCGTCGAAGCGGCGAAGTCCTCCAATCCCCAGGTAATCAATGTATAGCCCAGGTAATCAAAAGTTATATTTATCCACCAAAAACACATTGAATTTGATACGTATGAAATATGTTTATAACCCATGCTTGATTGCAATATTAATTAAGTTGCGGTTGAACCAAAATTGAACAGGGAATCGTTTAAAATCATTTTTGATGCACATTGACAAACGCTATTCATGCTACTGTGCTTTTTTACGGAGAAATTAGACAGTAGCGATTTTGAGCTTGTTACTCTTTTTCAAAAGTATTCTAATCGATTTATATAAATGTATATATTGTACAATTCATTGTATTGAATACATTTTCAAAAATGTGTATCGACCGTAATATGTTAAATTGGCATCCTCAATTTTTACATTATCACGTGGCTTTATACACTGAAGACTGCATACAATACCATTACCATAGCAGAGAGTTAATTAATTAATTAAATTATTCCAACGTACATTACAGTTACACACAGGGCCTCATGTATGTAATGTGTCACAGGCGACAGCAAACAAAAACAAATACTTATAACATGGGTGATACATGACACCACACGTCCACACGTGTACAATCTCAGCCGCGCAGTATCATAGCAGTCAATAGTTCAAATTGCAAAGTGTCCTGGACGACCAAATCATATAAATTACCTGTAGTGGGATGCACTTGATGTGTTTTGTACCGTTTACAATTAACTATGTGTTAAAACTGCGTGGCTTAGTTGTCCAAACGAGGATTGAAACCCTACAACACCAAATTTCACAAAGATCATTTGTGCACTGATATATTCTTAACTCAAATGCTCTTATTTTATGATGGAATTCTTTGAAAGTTTACAAAATTTTCAGGGAATCTAATTTGACCCATATCTGAAATCTCGGAAAATCTATTTTTCCCTACTATTGCTGAAGGCAAAAATATCACAGGGAATCAGTAATCAGGTGTGGTTATATGAAGTGGGGAAAGTTGCTTAATTTTTTGTGATGTTAAAAATTATCACAGTAATAAATTATGGAATGAGCTGCCTCTTGGAATTAAGAATTGCATGTCACTGGACTCTTTTAAAGTGTATCTGAAAAAGTTTCTTTTTAAAAGTGCTTATGATATTAATTAATCTAATATTTTTTCAATGTTTCTACTGTTAAGTGCACATACCCTTTACCTTGTAATATAATGTATCAAGTATCAATTTTCCATGGTTTGGAACCTATATATATTATGTGGATTGCTTTTCAGGTTTTCTTGTATCCTGACTTGTTTTTGTGGCACACTTGTGCACTTTAAGTTGCTGTGCCACTATAATCTATAAGTTTAAATTATTATCATTACTATTATTTAAATCATTTAAAAGTTTATCTTTCAATGACAAGTTGGTATGTTCATCACAAGCAGCAGTAACAACCTCATTATAAGTCCCACATTTAATCAGGCAATGTCAGTTGCAGAACAGTATATTCTATTTCATCATCAATGGTAGATAGATTATATTTGGTGATTGCTGTCTTGCTATCATTGGTTATTTCTTTTGATGGAAGCCCAAGAAAAGTCATTTTTGACAAGTGGTCTGGAAACATAACTAGTAATCCAGGGAACAAATATCTGAAAAATCAAGAGTATGAATGGCTGATAAAAGGTAATGGTTTGAAAGTTTGAAAGCATTTTTATTTGTTGCACTCTTTCCCTCAATTATTAATTGTTTCTCTATACAAAATTTGCTGATTGTTATGCTAATTCAAATAATTGATTTTTTTTGAGATTGCATTATCTTAACCTTAGTTAACTCCAGTGCCTGTTGGTGGAAATTTCATAGAATTAAAGTTTCCTGCCTTTCTAACCGAGTGCTTATATGACTACGTGTCAGTATACAACAATAATGATGAGGTAAGTCTGTGAGCCTAGGTACATCTTAAATTTATATCAGTTAATTGTTTTTTTCCTGGACTGGTTTTTCATTTCTGTGTGTTGCTTCACTTTTTTTGTGAGCATAGATTGTTATATTAATTTGTGCTATTTTATCTTCCCTATTCAGTACATATTTACAGGATAACAGATTACAATTGGCTGCCATAAGTGGAAATTTACGTTCCATGGAAGACATTGTCTCTGATACAGGTTTGAACATTATAATTGGCAGGACAAATAAATAGTTCATTTTTAATAATTGTTCAAATAGTATGAACATTTTGTAAATTTTACAGCACTGTAAATAGGTATAATATAACAGAGAGACAATATTTTAGATAAAAGTGTGAAATTTGAACAGGTGTTTGTGAGCCCAGTAGATTTTGACTAAACACCTCAGGACAAATGTACATACACTTGACTAGTGATGCAGATAGAGTGTTCAGGGGGTTTAAAGCTACTTTTAGTGTCACTATCTGTCCTAACAACTGTACTGGAAGCAATGGAAGGTAGGAACAGTATTGAGATAATATTATAGTCCTACCATAATATTATACAGCATAATAAATTTCATGGCTGAGGTAAATGATAATATCATACTATTTAGATAACCGTCTCTGTTCCTTAAAACCAACATCTTAGGTGTAATCCGAACTCCAACAAGTGCACATGTAATACTGGCTGGTATGGAGACAAGTGTGATAAGGGAGCACTAGATTGTGGGTCACACGGCCAGCTGGATACACTCCTCAACAAATGCAGGTTCTTCACTATTTCATTCGTTTGTAGTTGTTGGAACAAGGATTTGTTATTGGGTATATAATACCTCTTGTCAAACATTCAATTTTATAATCTGAAATCCGGAAGTGTTCTATGAATTTTATTACTACCTTTTGACTGATTGATTTTCATAAGTCCTCTCTTTTCCAAGTATAGTCGAATATTTGTATGGTCATTATTCTGCTTATTCAATATGATGTCTACAATCTACGATGATATATAACTACGTTTCTATCTATACAGGTGTAATGAAGGATATTTTGGCTGGAAGTGCAACATCAAGTTGATCTCTAAAGCTGAGGAGCCCCCTTACAATAGTTGGTTTAGTTTAGTACAGCCAGAGAGTAGACAGTCTATCCTCAGCTGGGATCAAGCCAAGGTTGGTTTTCTTTCATCAAATCTCTGAGCTTTTGGAATTACTTTGGATTTATTCTATAGTTACTGTATATTAGAGTGTTTTACTGAGAATTATTGTCTGTGTCTCATGAATGTTTTGTGTTAAGTTTAATTCCTTGAAAAATTCCTGTCCATTCTATAAATTTATACCGTTAGTGGGGAAATTGACAAAAGAGTTTAAAACTTTAAAAACCTCAAATTTAAGCAATTTTGTCAGAAAACGGCAGAGTGATCGGTCACATATTACGTAAGCTAGGGGTGGAGATGGTTTGGAAAAGCTTGTTATCTCTACACCTAATAACATGTAAAACGGACAAGGGAAGGGAAGGGGAGGTGAGGGTCTCAAAAGGTTTTAACCTTTTGAAAAACCTTTTAAAAAATCTCGCCTATTGAGGGTCTCGAAAGGTTAAAATCTCGCTTATCCAAACGTTCCTTTAGCACAATAAATAGATCACAACTTGTTGCAGAGAATGTTACCAAGACAAGGTCACACGGCTGATGTTATCGGAGACTACCTGTACGTTTTTGGAGGGTACGATCTAAACCTGGTCCTGTACAGCTTCAAGAGACTGCACGTGGTGTCCGGTGACTGGTCTGATGTCCCGATTAGTCCTGCCTCTTCATCGCTACCTGGAGGTGTGTAAATTTACAGTTAAAATATTATGTTTTATCAATAAATCATATCATGCTATTATTATCTCCCCAGTCAAAGTGTTCACTTAAACACAACTTTTACATTACTACTGCACTACTTTTACATTACTGTTGCACTATGATTTTACAGTAAAACAAGATGTATTTGTGACTATTGTTTAAAAGCAGCAAGAAAACTTCTCAACAAGAAAACTAAGTGTACCCCGCTAGTTGGTACACTTATTACTTTTTAGAGAGATAGACTCTTTGTTGTTTTAATAAAAGACGTGAAATTAGATTTTATTCAAAATAACAGTATTTCAACATCAGGACGCTATATGCACAGTTCAGCAGTGTTTGGTGATAGTATCCTGTATTGTGGCGGATTCTTCAAGGTGAATTATTCGAATTGTCTAAGAAATACTGAAATAGCGCACATTTTTATTACAGTCAGATTTTTAAACAAAATTATGCTGTGCAGTGTACACGGTCGCGGTCTCCATTATTATTTATGGCTAGATATAATTAAGAAAAATTATCGAAAAAATTGTCTACAATTATACATCAGAGCACAACGACTATCGGAGGCGACTGTTGGCTGTACAACACGTCAGACTCGTGCTGGTACCAGTACCCGTCTCTTCCAGTACCGGTTACCGGGCACACAACCACTGTGGTGCCAGCTGGCAACGTTTACCTTTTCGGAGGTATGTTCAAAATTGCTGTGGGGCAGGGGGGTCTTGAAGTTTTTGCCTTTTGGGCGTTGTTGAAAAAGGGGGAGGGGGATTCATCAAAGATTATTGTCAATTAAGTTATTATGGTCAGGGTTATATTAACTTTTTGTTCTCACAATATCGTGTCACTTAATTCCTGTCTGTTCAAGAGAAAAGAAGTAAAAGTAATCTTAGCATTTATTTGGACAAATCCAACAGAATTGTAGTATTTTTTCCATTCAATAATAACATTTAAACTTTTAAATTTAAATGTTGAAGATGTCTCCCTCTTGGCTGGGTAAACTTTATTTAACCATTTCATAACCATGTTGTGACACAGTTATGGCATGGTTGTAAAATATGTAAATACGATTTGGTTTTTGGTTGTGGCACAGGGATTCGACTGCATGTCGTAACCCTGTCATAATTATTTCATAACTGTTTCCGAGTTATTAAAACTGATCACTTTTTGGGACACCTTCCCTTGTAGAAAACATAATATTACATTATTTCCATGAATATAATGCTGGAAGCTAGTGTTGGCCGCACAAATATTTTTTTCCGAGATAAAGTTGAATTATCTGCCACCGATCTCATTTCTGACCCCCATTTAACCCAGTTATATATTTGAACCAATTAAAGATACGATTTCGAATAAAATTTAAATCGTTTCAAATCACAATTGATGAAAGCATTCATGTTGAAAAATCTCTAAGTTCCCTATAACATATTATTATCGTAATAAATTATCGTAAATAATTATTATCGTAAATAAATCGTAAATAAATTCACTAACCATACTTTAAATGTAAGACTAAGATTCAAATTTTTTAAAACGTATCTTTATTTTATATTTATGATACGTTGATAGTAGATACTAGTATTAGCTAAAATTAGCTCTAAATCAAATAAGAGTCATTATTAAAATAATTACGTATCAAAAATGTTCTAAAATGGCACTCAACTGAATAGTATTATAGGGGTCAATAAATTGATGTTCAAAATGTTCTAAAATTAGTTACTGCAATGACAATCGGTTGGTAAAACAAATTCCTGACATCAAAATGCCAATAATTGATAGTAAAATTATTGTTCAAAAATATAGGGTCAGTACGGGTATATGACCCCCAGAATATAGGTCGTTTTTTGAGCACTTAGAAACAGGTGTTAAAACTACTTCTAAGCATGTTTAGGGGTGTAAATATGTACATAATAACCCTTTAAATGTTTCTTGGGTAGTTGAAAATAATTATTAGGTTTTTAAGTGTACTTTTTTTTCACCTGTAAAAATACCATTTTTTAACAGGGCCCCCAGAATATAGGTCCAAACATCTGTTCCTAAGTTGTTCTAAAATTGTCACAGACAGTTATATGCAGTCAGAATATGTTGCTGAGACTGTATTGATGATGCCAATGGCTCCAGATACTAAATTGAAATGGTTTAGAGTATACTTAATAGCAAAAAATCAAAAACTACGGCCCCCAGAATATAGGTATGCAAAAATCGTCCTCAAATACTCCACCTTCATACATTTTGATGATACCATCTCTTCAGCATATGTTCTTTAACTGTTTCTCATCACTACCCCACATTCCTTAATGCTCAGGGTGACAGAGAAAATGCAGAATCTTGGTCGTTATTTTTTTTTAAAACCTATATTCTGGGGGCCATATACCCGTGATGAGTAAAATCTTTAATTTTACTTGTTAAAAAGCTTTCATGCACTCATTTAGTAGGGATCTTAACTAAATACTTAAATAAGATTGAAGGAGTGTCCCTAGATATGATTGAGGGGGGCTGTTTTTATCTGTATCAATACAATGTGCACCTCAATGACTGTACATCAGACATTTTTGGCCGCCAAATTTTTTTAAAGGCCTAACTCAAAATTCTGTCCCAAAACTTAAGGTCATGAGACAATTCTACGTTGATTCTGAAAATTTCATGTGAAAATATTGAAACCCTATTGAGTTCTATTGTTTTGAGCGAAGTCAGTTTGAGATATGGGCGATTTTGTTCATTTTTTGCGATTATTTGAACACAGAATCCACAGTTAGGTAGATATTGAGCTGATAATCATAGAGAATGTGTAATATATGCTTACCTTCCATATAAAGTTGGTTTCATTCAAAAATATTGATATTTGACCAATTTATGGACCAAAATCGATCAAATTTGGTGCGTATGCCCAAATATGGGCATATGGTTTTTGTTTTTATCCCATAACTCGGCCAATTTTTATCCAATTTTGATAAAACTTGATACGTGGGTTCAGGAGACTAGTAGCTACAAGTAGAGCATCCCAAAGCATGGTTTTGGGCATGTTCAGGGTTTTTGACCAACCTATATTCTGGGGGTCGTATAGACCTATATTCTGGGGGCCCGTAAAATTGTGGTGGCCATAACTTTTTTCCAAATTGTCAGTTTGCAGATGTCTCGATGAAAAGATAGCTTAAAATAATACTTATACTCATACCAGTAGTCTTAATGGCATGTGTTGGACAGATTTTTGTCATGACAATTTTTCGCCATATTTACCCCTCTAGAAAATGACAACATCGTTTAAATCTTTCGCTGTCATGACCAACTATACCAAAATACCTCATGTAGGTCCAAAATTTTTATCCAGAAACATAATTTACATGTTTTACTCCAACCTAGCAGTAACAGATCCCATTAGTATCGCTTATCTTGGTTAGAACTGTATCCACTAACATGACCTATATTTTGGGGGCCACCTATATTCTGGGGGCCATATACCCGTATAACTATTCTAATGATAATTATTAAGAATGTTCTAAAACGGGTTACTGTTATAATGGAAATGGGTTCAAAAAGCTCGGCCACTTGAACAAACACCGATGGGACATTAAGACAACATTAAGACAACAATAAGACAATATTAAGACAACAATAAGACAACATTAAGCCAACGTTAACGCAACAAACACCAATAAGACAACAAACGATAAGACAACATTAAGACAACATTAAGGCAACATTAAGGCAACATTAAGGCAACAAAAGCTCTGACATCAGACTAATCCCATGATACGTATCAGAAAAATTAGATCCTCGTCTCCAAATTAGTAACCAAGCAGCTGTAAGGAGAACAGTGTACTTTGTAGTAGGACCTGAAGAGAAGTTGATTAGTAATATCATACATTTTACCGGCCGGAGACGGAGGGATAACCAATAATATTGATAGTAATTAATAATCTTAAAATGTCTAATCAGCAAACCTAGTTAATAATAAGTTATTGTGCTGTTATTAAAATCAACGTACCGATGAGTTAATCTTCCCCCTTGATTTCTTTCCTCTAGCTGCTGTCATCTTTCTCTGCCGGCATAGGATGGTAAGCCTTAAAATAAGCTATGATATTCTCCGTGATCGGTGTGCCGACGAAATAATCTGCAAGTAAACTTATTATTAGTTTATTTCTAGGGTACAAGAAAAATTGTTCGCGTTCAATATATCTAGACACGGTCAGGAAGACCGGATTTGAACTCTATTTACTATGACACGTGCCAGTAATTAACCAGTCAGCTTCCAGTATAATTAGCCAATCAAACAAGACTTTCTATCACGTGTCACAACAAATACGGTTAACCTCCCCTGCACCAGTATCCAGTCGTAGTCTAACCAGAACGAAGGAAAATCTCTAAAAATATATTAAGACATGAACTAAACCTACTCATGGTAATTATTTACTTACCCAACATGTTCCAGTTAGCATTTAGCTCGGTAAGTTTCTCGGTGGTGAGTGTTTGGTTGAAGTAGGTCTGATCATTTAGCATGTCCCAAATACTGTGGGAACACTCACAATCTCCCTCTTCTTTTTCTTCGTTCTCTTCCTCTAGCTCTGCAGGCATAGGATGGAAGACTTTGTAATGAGATACGATGTTTTCTGTGATCGGTGTCCCGACGAAATGTTCTGCAAACAAATTATATATTAATGTTTATTTAAACATGAGAATTGTTTAACGTGTTATGGATTTTTAAACAGGTGAAGAGGCGAATAACATTTATTTTGACACGTGACAGATAAATTAATCAATCAGGTTCCAGCATATCCAGACAAAACTGGTTACCACTGTCACGTGTCAAAAAAAGTGTCCATCACCCCTCCCCCTTTCAGAATTAAAACATTTGTTAATGAAATAGTTTCCTTCTAAAGATTATTAAAAATCGCTGTACATATTAAGATAATAGCAAACCCAACTTGCTTACTTACCCAACATGTTCCAAGTGGATTTTAGCTCGGTCAGTTTCTCTGTTGTCAGTGTTTGGTTAAAGTAGGTCTGATCATACAGTATGTCCCAAATACTGTGAGTACACTCACAATCATCCTTTTCTTCCTCCTCTTCTTCTTCAGCAGGACACCCAGGATTCACTTCTGTGACATTACCAGTTCTGTCCTGACTCAAGATGCTCTCCCAGGTGATGAACCTGACTTCCTGGTGCTTCTTTTCTACATCTGAACATCTCCCAGCGTTGTATAACTCTGCAATTTCTTCTGAACTGAGCACTTTTCCAAATATATCTAGTTTCATCAGCTGCCCACCGAATACTTCTACTTGAAGTGGGGTGGCAGCTTCTTGTCCCAGAGTGATGACACCCCCCTCTTCTAATGGATCTGAGTTCCAATTACCTTTAGACCCTATCAGAGTACCATTATAGTAGGTCTTCATTGTCCCAGTGCTTGTTGACCAACTTTGACATTGATGAGTCCACGTGTTGAGGGGTACTGTAACAGCACTTCTCAGGTCGTTGTTGATGTTGTGAATCCGGTTGTAGTAACCACCATCTGATATTAGGATCTCCCAAATGTATGTTGACGTTTTGTAGCTAAACCAGGATCTGAAGGGGCCAGTCAGCTGTTTCTTTACCCATGAACACACCGTTAGGGAGTCTTTGACTTGGCTCATATCAGGTGAAAACTCTACGTAGTCACCAAGGGTGGTACCGAACTGCAGTGCCTTTGTTAAGGATCTCTCTGATGCCGATATAGTGGGGATGCTGCAATGGAGGGCTAGCAGGGCTGTTAGGAGTTGCAAAAACATGATCCTGCTTTAAGATTACTGAATAGTGAATACTGATCATTTATTAATAAGTTTGTTATTTTAATTTAAACCCTAATTGTTTAATTGTTACTTGTCTGTTTAAATTAACAAGAAGAGGACCAATCATTTGCTCACTTTGGTGAGCAAATCAAGCAACTTAAAACATCGTGTTTTCTGAAACTAAGAGACCTTGCTAAGATGAAAACATTCCTCACAACCAAACAGATGGGAACACTGACTCAAGCAATTGTAATCTCATCGCTTGACTACTGCAATGCACTTTACTATGGTTGTAGTCAAGCCTCAATTACGCAGCTGCAGAACATTCAGAACCGAGCATGCCGTCTGGTTTTTTGATTAAAGAAGAGAGACTCAGTCGAGGAGAAGCTCAAATCCCTTCATTGGCTCAAGGTGAAGGAGAGGATTGAGTTTAAGTTATGCTTACTGATTTTCAAAGCAGTCAATGGTGTTGCTCCTGCATATCTGTGTGATCTAGTAACATTTGTTAGTTCGAGTAGCAGAAGAACTTCCTCCTTACACCTACCCGTCGGATCTACAAGATCACACCCAAGAGCGTTTCAGACTGTTGCTCCGAAAATCTGGAACCAACTACCAATTGAAATTAAGACTTGTTCCGATGTTGATCTGTTCAAAACATTATTAAAAACTCACCTGTTTAAGAAAAGTTATGGCATGAGCGATTAATTGACAATATAATAACTTTATGTTATTTGCTTAAACTGTTTAGGATGCAACCTAATGTCATGATCTTTTTGAACTTATTAGCAATTAGACTGTTAGCTCGCTTCACAAGCATGTCATCTTCGTTCCAAAACTTTTTATGTCCTATGCATACACTCCTTGATAGTTATCTTAATCTAGTATCTTTGTTTCACACAATAGAGCATAAGTTTTGTGGTTTATCCACTGGGCTTAGAGTTTGTGTTTAAGCTACCAAATTTTATTATTATCATTATTATAACGAAATGTATTTTTAGAAAAGTCTGCCGTAGTACATTCATCATATAGCGGGTTTCATTCATCATAGGGCGGGTTACAATTAACAGTCTTTGTTAAATTGTTTGGGGCGGTAATCCAAAATATTCTATATATTTTTTAAATTTACCGATAAATTTACGATCTCATACTTATTACTAATCAGCCAATTGATAATCTAATCACTTGACAGGTCTTACCGGTGGAGACACGGACCACTATTCCTGCTCACTTCACACCATGGATCTATCCTCCCGGAGTCCCGTATGGGGTCTGGTGACCCCCACTATCTACAAGTGTTCTGAGATAAGACGGTACGGCCACTCTGCTGTGTATGATGAGGACTCAGGGAGTATTGTCGTGTTCGGAGGTGAGCTTATATTTTGTTAGAGCCTATGATCAATGCTAACATTTGTAAACTTTATGTCGGATAATATAACCCGGAACACAGCGGTGGGACCATGATAACATTACAATTGGGGCCGGATATGGATATTCTGAATACTACTTAAGTACTAACCCTCTCAAACAGGTGGATATGCTGGATACTACTAAAGTACTAACACTGTTTCTCACACTACTACTAAAGTACTAACCTTGTTTCTCACACAGGTTTTGTTCCAATACCTCATGTACGGTACGACAAGAGTTCGGATGTTTTACTCTTCAGTATAAAAAACAAGGTGACTTATATAAGCTTGTAAAATGGGCATTATCGACGAATGATTGCTGGCGTGGAATAAACAAATTCTTATTCAAAAACCTATTGTTACTGCGCTTAGACAGTAAATATGACTCTCAATGGGCTCGAGAAAAAACTACTTCCGTTTAAATGTTACATCGTGTAACGAAATAGATCACAAAAGTTTTCATGAACTTATTAAACAAATACTACACAGATCTACAGATAAAAACGTACGAGTTAAAAAAGCGTGGCCCTAACAACTATTTAGTTCGCCTTGATATAATATAATTTAAATGTGTCCGAAAAGAAAATAACCTCCATATTTTAGACAAAAAAGTTCCACGCACTCAGTCCATATAGAAGAACTGAGAAATAAAACTAACGGCTCCATACCTCAATGGAGCTCTCGAAAAGCAAACCACTGAACACTGATGACCTTTGGTCTGAGGCTGATATTAAATAAGCTGCTGGGGGCGGTTCTGACAAGTGTGACTGAAGACATACTACCTATATCTCCAGACAACAGCCCTGTCTACATCTGCCCGCATGTTATTATCAGCCTGGTAAGGGTTCTAGTGTCCAGATAACCCCCGATACGTGGAGCAGTAGGGCAAGAGTAGCCACGTGATGCCCATATAAGGAAGAGTAGCTGCTTTCTGGATGCAGAGAGCCTCACAGACAGGAGATGTTCCTGTGAATAGCTTGTTAGTTGGGACGGTTTACAGGGTTTATGGGGAGATAAGCAGGGTGCACGGACCATCGTGGAGCTTCAGACTGCATTGTTACAGCCTCTATCATGGATTCACGGGTTGTGACAGGAACAATGATTAGTAGCTTTACGTATTACCGATTAGCAGTTCTCATTTTTTTAAAGATTAAATTAATTTTGAGGAAAAAATTGGGTGCTCCCTTCCTAGGTAGTTTAAACAATATCTTCGGGTGTAATTTGTCGATAATGCCCTGATATAATAAAAAAATAAAAAATAACAGTTGCCAATTTACCAAAAGTAAAGCCTACTGTGGAACAGTGTTTAACCAATTGACATAGCAAATTGGAATAATAACGCAAATACAAATGGTTCAAATTGGTGGAGGGAGACGTTGATGAATACTATGATTTTGAAGGCACTAATATACGAGAGAAGAAGTAAAAGATCCGACCAAATCAGTTTGATGAAGAAATTATATAAAGAGAATGTTTCTTCTGTTCCTGGCTGTAAGTACGATTTGACATCTGTAAGGTCCAGGAAAGCGGTCAACCTGAGGTGAGAGATCTGAAAGAAAAAAAGAGAATGAAAAACTTTTGAGAAAGACAGCACAAAGCACGCCCAAGAGCAGAGAAAAGCTAAGGAGAGTTGCGAAAAAAAAGAAAGAAACATGGGATGAATCGGTTACATTTCCACGCGGTTACCCACCGTACATTACCCCGTAATTCGGTTTAGTTCTCACTGGATGTGGAGTACGTGGTAGGAGGACGTTACCTCATCTAATAAAAACAGGCTTTGTTTATACACTGCACGGTCTTTTGTGGTGATTGGGGCACTGGTGGGCGTTTTACAGAATAACTCGGAATTCTCCAAAATCCACAAAAGTGCTATGGCTTGCTAAGGATTTGGATGATTTAGTTTTGGTCAGTGCATGTCGTGGATTTTTTTCCTGTTTAGCTGTCGCTCTTCTCGTTTGTATCAGGAGAGGGGTTCCCTCTTCGATGGGGTAGAAAGACTCCGATTTGAAGTGCTTGGGAGAGCGAAACATCTCTCGGTAGTTACTCTGACAGAAGAATTATAATACTGTTCATATGCGTGGGTGGTTTCTCAGTTTGAAGTGTGGGATGGGGCAGAACGTCTCGCTCTGGAAAGGTCTTCTCTCTCAAAACATACCTACTTTTGTTTATCTTCACCCGACTACCACACTTCACCCTGACTACCACACGTCACCCTGACTACCACACTTCACCCTGACTACCACACTTCACCCTGACTACCACACTTCACCCTGACTACCACACTTCACCCTGACTACCACACTTCACCTGACTACCACACTTCATCCCTGACTACCACACTTCACCCTGACTACCACACTTCACCCTGACTACCACACTTCACCCTGACTACCACACTTCACCCTGACTACCACACTTCACCTGACTACCACACTTTACCCTGACTACCACACCTTCACCCTGACTACCACACTTCACCCTGACTACCACACTTCACCCTGACTACCACACTTCATCCTGACTACCACACTTCACCCTGACTACCACACTTCACCCTGACTACCACCACTTCACCCTGACTACCACACTTCACCCTGACTACCACACTTCACCCTGACTACCACACTTCACCTTGACTACCACACTTTTGCTATGCAATCAAACTAGGTTTAAAAATCCAATCCAGAGATTGCTTTTTATTCCCATTGTGTTCTCAACTCTCAAGAATAAATTAATTGCATCTATTTGTTTTCAAGACCAGACAAATTTGGCAAAAGTCTGGGTTTCTGGATAGCTAATAGATGTCAGTGTATACTGCACTAGGAGATGACTTTATAAAATCAACTGTGCTCATTAATTTCGCCAGTATATCCCAAATGTGCAATTCTCTTGCTCAGTTCACTTTACCGCTCTGATTGATAATGCAGTAAAATATAAAAACTGCGATAAAGCATTTAGCATTCACTGCATTTTCTTTCAATATTTCACTGCCACACTTAGTGCGTGAGGGTGGGGGCGGGGGTTCACTACACTTTTTGACACTAAACTTTTTCCATTTTTTATGTATCGTGTAAAAAAGTGTAAAGAACCCCCCCCCCCTCAGTGCGTGCGTTAACAAAATACTTGGATTTCTAACGCCTTGATAGTATATTAAGATTATTAGTAATTTTCAATTCAAAATAAACAGGAACACGGAGAAATGAAAAAAATCAATTTACATATAATATAAATTATTGATGCTTTAGTGTAGACTAATTTTATTTTCAAATCTAGGGTGAACGATTCATCATAATATTTATTGATATTGCAATTGTTTGAACATATGATTATCATTATATAAATTTATGTAACATATCCTATTAACATATCCTATTAACATATCCTATCGCGGGTTTATTACTACTAAAATAAAAATAAAGTCAAGTTTCTAATATCTTCGGTTGTACTTAAGTCTTAAAGTTTAGATTTGTTAAATTTAAATATATATAAACTGTGTATTACTCAGCCCCGCTCAGACATAAATTGATATTTTAATATCGATTATCAATATGAGCAGGATATGCTCTAATATTTCATTTCATATTTGTAAGTTCTAGCTGATGATTACATGATTGAAAGAGATGGTCTAACAATTTGTACCTTCAATAATTTTATCTCATTTCATATAATACACTTTCTGTTTCTCCACTATTGGTTGCGAGGAGTAATTTATAGTTTACGTGATTATTGGCTTTAAAAGGTCACTGGATCACGTGATAGGCTATTGAGTTAGAACTTTGCACTGTGCTTTATGCTTTTTTAAGTAGTATGATAGTGTTAATAAACTACTAACAATAGTGTGAGGTTAGAGCGTGAGGTTAGAGCGTGAGGTTAGAGCGCGAGGTTAGAGTGTGAGGTTAGAGCGTGAAGTTAGAGTGTGGGGTTAGAGCGTGAAGTTAGAGTGTGGGGTTAGAGCGTGAGGTTGGAGTGTGAGGTTAGAGCGTGAGGTTAGAGCGTGAGGTTAGAGTGTGGGGTTAGAGCGTGAGGTTAGAGCGTGAGGTTAGAGTCTGGGGTTAGAGCGTGAGGTTAGAGCGTGAGGTTAGAGTGTGAGGTTAAAGCATGAGGTTGGAGTGTGAGGTTAGAGTGTGAGGTTAGAGCGTGAGGTTAGAGTGTGGGGTTAGAGCGTGAGGTTAGAGCGTGAGGTTGGAGTGTGAGGTTAGAGTGAGAGGTTAGAGCGTGAGGTTAGAGTGTGGGGTTAGAGCGTGAGGTTAGAGCGTGAGGTAAGAATGTGAGAAAAAATTTCAGTAATATACATTTTTATAGGTAATTGTAAAATATTTTTTATTCCTGAGAGATGCCAGTCCCATTTATTGTGGTACTTACACTACCATCTCTCTAGCCCCTTACTGTTGATAAAGAGCGTGCCGTCTAGCTGGGGTCTAAAAGCTTACCAGCTATAATAATATAACTGAATAGTTTCAGCGTTCACTAAATCAATGCTATTAATATCATAAATAAACTCCATCAGATTTAAACGTTGCGCAATTAGCTGATGGACTTCACTCAGAACCAGCCTGAACACGAAAATTCCTACATTTGGACTTTTAACGCTTATAACTACACAGCCTTTTGACTTTTGAGGTACGATTTCGCAGTTTTACACGCATGACGCATGTAGAATGTAGATTGTAGAATAACGTGGACAACTTATGTGCAATATGTTAGCTTTATTTCACGAGCTGCTGATTCATGCGGTAATAAGTATCGATTATGGAATACTTTAGTAATATTATTCCATGTGGGTCGCAGACTTGTATAAATTATAAATAATTATTATTTCAGGGCATCAGAGATTTTTAAATTTCTCGGACAGAGCCCCATTTTTAGTAGTGAGCCTAGATGGGACGTTCGAAACGGAACACAGTTTCTACTACCCCGCTACTTTGCTACAAAGATACTGCATAAAATATAACTAATTTATTAGAAACAAAATTGTCTTCATGATGTCTTAAAATGTAACCACATTCCAACCAAAAATTCTACAACTTATTTCTAATTAATGCTTTTCATACTAAGTTACAACAAAGTTACAACAAAGTCTTCATGTTATAATACATTCCGGTTCTACTCAGTGGCGGAGGTATTATAGTGTTATATAACACTAATTAACCAAAGTGAACCATAATTGGGTCCGTATTATATGGCATGAAGGGGGTGGTTCGTAGCTCATCAAGCTGTTCAGCTATACACATTTGTAAAAGCTTCTTTGTTGACAAAAGCCTTTGTGATGCAAAGGGAAATGTTACAACTAATTCAGAATTTCCAGGTTCTCTGAAGACCTTTTTACTTACTTTTTACTTACTGTGATTATCTTTCTGGTTAGTTGCTTCATGCACACGTCAATTTCCAGTTGAGTTTATATTTGTAATTAAATATTATTTTATATAAATTATTAAATAAAAGTTCTAAACAAAGGATAGCTTAAAACAACGCCCAGGTCTAATCTTTCCCATCAAAGCTATATTACGGAGATAGAAGAGATCAAAAATATTATTAATAAATAATGTTATTATTATATATTATTATTATTATATAAATTATATTATTATAAAATAAATTTATAGATTTGGTTGCAATTAGTGTGCTATGTTATAAGTAAAGTTGTTTTGGGATGTTTCTGTGCTGGTTGTAAGAGTTTGTACACTATACAGCATTAGAACTACTAGCCGAAGGATTCTGACGATGTAATGCTAATATTCAACTATTTAACTAAGGAACGGTTTTGAAAGGCACGGCAGGGGGTCAGAAACAGTTTACCTTTTAAATGATTCCAGTGGATCGCTCAAATATTCAAAATACCGTGCTGCATCCTTCATTTGCGACCAGACAATTTTTGACAGGTAACTAGTTTGGTTTTTGCCAATTTTACTGCTAAAATTTTCAAGGTGCACTTTCGGTTGTAGGTAGAGTTTTACAAAATGAAGCTTAATTTTGTCAGAAACTATTAAAGTGGAAAAAATACACACTTTATGCGGTACACCCTGTATATTCCATTTTGTGGTTTCCGTAAAATCCAGAAGCGCCTGTCACTATGTCTCAAATGGCTAAAATGGTAAAACCATGAAATGTTAGGTTTTCGAAATAATATGTGAACGATCCCCATTCCCCCGGCCCTAACCCAATATTTAACCTAAACTGAAACAACTGATTAACGTTATCCTGTTCCAGCACCTAATTATTGGCTGCGAAGATGTTAGACCCAAGAACGTGGTAATTGGGCCCGTGCTTTGTACTCCGATGCTTTATACCCCAAGCCCCAGGGCCTCGTGCCCAGTGACTGGAGGGGGGGGCGGGGGCGGGGACAACCCCATCAATTCTCATTAGATTAAAAATTGAGGAATAAATGGGCAAAATGTTGGTTTGCACATATTTTAAATAAGTTAGTAAGCTTGAAGCACGCTCCTATCTATTCCAGCAAGGCTCATTAATCATTATCCACATTATAACTTACTTGTAGTGCACTACTAAGCTACTACTACACGGAGCACCAGGTCATTTAGCAGAATATAATTTTAGTATTGACTGATTGGTAAATGGTAAAACTGATTTCGGAGAGTAAGAGGACTCTACAACAACCTTAAACATTTCATACTTCCTCCTTCTTCAATTATTTAGACAGTGAAACTCCAATTTGCATTTATTTCCTAATGAGCGGCAATACAGTAGTTTATTTTTTACAATTACAATTCCAATACTGCCGTATTTAAACCATATAAATTAAATAAACCATTTCCAGCATTAGGTTAGGATTTATATACAGGGTGGGCCAAAAGTCAGTACCCATACGTTGGCCTTTATAGCTCAGTCACTGAACAGTATTCACATTTTCATGTTTTATTTCGATTATCATCACAACTATAGCTTTTTTAAACCACCAATTACGGGTATATGGCCCCCAGAATATAGGTGGCCCCCAAAATATAGGTCATGTTAGTGGATACAGTTCTAACCAAGATAAGCGATACTAATGGGATCTGTTACTGCTATGTTGGAGTAAAACATGTAACTAATGTTTCTGGATAAAAATTTTGGACCTACATGAGGTATTTTGGTATATTTGGTCATGACAGCGAAAGATTTAAACGATGTTGTCATTTTCTAGAGGGGTAAATATGGCGAAAAATTGTCATGACAAAAATCTGTCCAACACATGCCATTAAGACTACTGGTATGAGTATAAGTATTATTTTAAGCTATCTTTTCATCGAGACATCTGCAAACTGACAATTTGGAAAAAAGTTATGGCCACCACAATTTTACGGGCCCCCAGAATATAGGTCTATACGACCCCCAGAATATAGGTTGGTCAAAAACCCTGAACATGCCCAAAACCATGCTTTGGGATGCTCTACTTGTAGCTACTAGTCTCCTGAACCCACATATCAAGTTTTATCAAAATTGGATAAAAATTGGCCGAGTTATGGGATAAAAACAAAAACCATATGCCCATATTTGGGCATACGCACCAAATTTGATCGATTTTGGTCCATAAATTGGTCAAATATCAATATTTTTGAATGAAACCAACTTTATATGGAAGGTAAGCATATATTACACATTCTCTATGATTATCAGCTCAATATCTACCTAACTGTGGATTCTGTGTTCAAATAATCGCAAAAAATGAACAAAATCGCCCATATCTCAAACTGACTTCGCTCAAAACAATAGAACTCAATAGGGTTTCAATATTTTCACATGAAATTTTCAGAATCAACGTAGAATTGTCTCATGACCTTAAGTTTTGGGACAGAATTTTGAGTTAGGCCTTTAAAAAAATTTGGCGGCCAAAAATGTCTGATTTACAGTCATTGAGGTGCACATTGTATTGATACAGATAAAAACAGCCCCCCTCAATCATATCTAGGGACACTCCTTCAATCTTATTTAAGTATTTAGTTAAGATCCCTACTAAATGAGTGCATGAAAGCTTTTTAACTAGTAAAATTAAAGATTTTACTCATTACGGGTATATGGCCCCCAGAATATAGGTTTTAAAAAAAAAATAGCGACCAAGATTCTGCATTTTCTCTGTCACCCTGAGCATTAAGGAATGTGGGGTAGTGATGAGAAACAGTTAAAGAACATATGCTGAAGAGATGGCATCATCAAAATGTATGAAGGTGGAGTATTTGAGGACGATTTTTGCATACCTATATTCTGGGGGCCGTAGTTTTTGATTTTTTGCTATTAAGTATACTCTAAACCATTTCAATTTAGTATCTGGAGCCATTGGCATCATCAATACAGTCTCAGCAACATATTCTGACTGCATATAACTGTCTGTGACAATTTTAGAACAACTTAGGAACAGATGTTTGGACCTATATTCTGGGGGCCCTGTTAAAAAATGGTATTTTTACAGGTGAAAAAAAAGTACACTTAAAAACCTAATAATTATTTTCAACTACCCAAGAAACATTTAAAGGGTTATTATGTACATATTTACAGCCCTAAACATGCTTAGAAGTAGTTTTAACACCTGTTTCTAAGTGCTCAAAAAACGACCTATATTCTGGGGGCCATATACCCGTATTTAATGACATGTATGATTACTGGAAGCTTTCTGGAATCCAATAGATAAAACATGTAATGGATAAGAAATCACACAAATTTCTATACATTTTTTGTAGATAAATGTAGATATTTGTAGATTATTGTCAATGGATAATTCACGAAAAAAGTGGATGACATTCTACAAATATCTACAAATATCCACTTGGCCCCCCCCCCCCCCTGACAAACCCCGACAAACCCCGACAAACCCTGATAAATCCCGACAAACCCCGACAAACCCCGACAAACCCCGACAAACCCCGACAAACCGGCATGATGCCTCTTAATCCACATACTACTGGAGAATGGGCGGGAAAGGTTATTTGGACGTGTGGTACCCCTTCCTGGCCGTTATAACGAAAGTTTCAGTAAAAACTCTAAAATAATCATAGAAAAGAATTCAGAACCAGAAATCTCACTCATCTTACTAATATTTGCCATCCTAAACAACAACAATTCATGAATCAATAGCCATTTATAGCTTCCTCGCAGTCAATTATGCTAAATCTTGTTTGTTAATGATTGCCAATTTTGTCATCAGTTCTAGAAAATCTCAATGATCATATAATTTGACATTCCTTCCCAATCAGGAGGGGGCGGAGCAACCCCATAAATACCTATTATTTTGTTTTTTCAGCATTTTTTCAACTTTTAACATATTATATATGCAATTCTATCCATAGAGCAAGAAGTTTTAATTTGTGTTGCTTTTGTTGCTTTTGAACAAAAATTAAAAAAGTTTTAGTCGAAAATTTAAAACCAACCTTGACATGAAATTGTAACCTAAAATTTCAAAAAATCATTGTTGCTCAGAATCTTCTAAAACGTCCAGAAAAGTAACGTTTAGCCTTACGGGGTTGCCCCCCCCCCCCACCCACCAACTACAATGGATAACTCATCACTCAATAGCCATTTATACTTCCTCGCAGTCAATTATGATAAATCTTGTTTGTTAATGCTTGCCAATTTTGCCATCAGTTGACAAAAGTATGAAGGATTGCGTTAGTTATTTCGGACCAGTTGAAAGCTTCTGTGCTAAGTATGGAAATTTACTAAATTTACTGCAGTCTACATTTTACAATAAGGTGGTAGCTCACCTGGAGCCGACCTGCTGACCTGCTGGTAATAAAGAGCAGCTGTTCCTTCACATATAGTCTCGTAATTATTGCAGCAATATATTATATTCATTTTCATTTACTGTTTACAAACACTTTGTCATTGGTAAATTATATTTACTCTTTATTGGTCATATTTCTATGCAGAACGACGGATTTCCACTACTTGAAAAGGAAATTAAAAGATTTAGTTTAGTCCAGGGGACGCATTATAGCAAAGTGAATATCAGTATATTATAGCACTGTATTATAGCAGTGTTTCTTTCACGCTTAATTATTTAAAACGATTAAATAATACCTTCAATACCTTTAATACCTTTCAAGTCTTATGAAGATTCTACAAATGGTCTCAAATGTGTCCCTCTATCACGCAATATCACGCAATATCGCACAGTATCACGCAATATCGCACAGTATCACGCAATATCGCACAGTATCACGCAATATCGCACAATATCGCGCTGTATCACGCTGTATCACGCTGTATCACGCTGTATCACGCAATATCACGCTGTATCACGCTGTATCACGCTGTATCACGCTGTATCACGCTGTATCACGCAATATCACGCTGTGTCACGCAGTATCCGATTACCGATATTACACTTTTACCGATTACCGATATTACACTTTTACATTCGTTGCTAAATTGTAGCTCTCTTATCAGCAGTTTTGTGTGCGCGTTGAATTATCTCTCTGGCTTTGTAGATTTGTATACATTGTTTGTACATTTTCTGTACAACGTGTACGATGCCTTTGCCGCTACAGAATGAACACTTGGATATGATAGATGATGCTATGGTTATGAATGGCCAGTTCCTTACGGAGTATGTAAATCAGATACACATGGCAACTAACAGTATTTTTAAGGAGATTAGAAGTAAAATCGGTGCCGAACACAACGATGATGTGCAATTTGACAAACTGAACCAGAGAAGTGTGCCTAGAGAGAAGTTATCAGAATGGCTAGAGACAGTGTGCTGTTTGCTGAACGATTATTGTGGTCCATTGTTACAATCCGCCACAGAAACAGCTGACGACAACAGAGTGTTCAGGAAAGAAAAAATTGAAGATGCGACTAAGATCATAGAACTACAAGAGAAGTTACTCTCGAAGCAAGAAGAAGATATGGCAAAAATCAGTGATCTGCAGGAGAAGTTAGCTTTGAAGAAGGATGACGAGATTGGAACTGTGAAAAGTGCAGCTCAGAAAGAGATTAAGACCTTTTCGTCTCTGTTGAAAAACACGTGCAAAAACGCCTTTGCACCGAAGAAAATCCAAGCTGCAGTGAAAAGGGTTGCCCTAGAAGAAGATCGAAGTAAAAGTCTGATCATCTTTGGGATTCCAGAGACTGAGGAGAACCTGGATGCTAAGGTATCTGGTATTTTGTTGGACCATCTCAACGAAAAACCAAAAATTTTGAGATGTAATAGAGTTGGAAAGGACACGAGTGAACGAGTCAGACCAGTTAAATTCACTTTGTCAAGCTCAGATCAAGCTCGTACCATCTTGAGCAAGACTAAGTTATTAAGACATGTAGAGGGGTTTAGTTCTGTTTACATTACTCCTGATAGATCAGCTGCAGACAGAATAGCCTACAAGAATGTTGTCGTCCAGCTACTCAATAAAAGGACAGCAGAGCCGGACAAAGTTCATGTAATCAGGAACTTTAGAGTCATTAGCTCGGAGAAGGAGCCTTGAGAGTTTTATATTTTCTATAAGTACAATATTATATGTTTTGATTCATTGATTAATTAATTGTTGCTAGGGCCCAATGTTATTGCGGGTGTGGTATTACTGCACACTACCGTGTTTTGGTTACCCCTCTTTCAATATTAAGATTATAATATTTTTCTATATTTGTATACTGTAATTAGTATATTGACGTAGTGGATGGTTGAGGGGGTTTCAAGCACAGGTCACTCTCAAATCCTAAAGATAAGCAGTGGCCTTCGGCACTTGAAACCTCTTCAAACCTCCCCTGATTTATTTATTATTGATATTGTTTGATTGTGCCGTAAAAATAAATATTTGTTTTATTAATATTTGTTTTATTAATACATAATTTGGGTTTCAATATTCTGGGATAGTGAAAATTATGGCTATATCGGTTTTTTCCTTTTATAACTGGGTTTATTTAGAAGCATTCAATTCTGTATAATTATGTATTGTTTGAAAAGTTTTAGATAATCGCACAGTATCACACACTATCACGCAATATCACACAGTATCACGCAATATCGCACAATATCACGCTGTATCACGCAATATCACGCAATATCACGCAATATCACGCTGTATAACGCAGTATTGCACAGTATCACACACTATCACGCAATATTTAACAGTATATGCATCAGAGATGTCAGAGATGTCAAAACAAATTGCGACCTGTCCACGAATTTAACTTGTGATTTGAAGCTTTGAATGATAAATATCGTTCACTATCAATTTTATCAAAATCATCGATTCAACTATACGCTGTATCACGCAATATCACGCTGTATCACGCTGTATCACGCTGTATCACGCTGTATCACGCAATATCACGCTGTATCACGCTGTATCACGCTGTGTCACGCAGTATCGCACAGTATCACACACTATCACGCAATATCGCACATTATCACACTTTCGAGCCAAATTTGGCAGGAAAGCAGAATTGATATTGCATGCCCCGATGGGGAGCACCCGAGCACTGGCTCTCACCCGGGGGCATGAAATATCAATCAGTTGCTCAGAGAGAGCCCGATATTCCAATAGGAACAAGGAGCCCACTCTCAACAACTGTTCTTCTACTGTGAGGTACTGATTTAAATAAAGATTTAAATCAACAACCTGAAGTAGTCCATGACCGTAAATGCAATGATCAGAAAAACTTTCCAGGATAAGGAAAAATTTATATTTATAACTAGTTTTGAAAATATTTCCTTGTGTTTGAGATGCGTCAAGCAAAATACAATTTTTTGTTGTAAAACTTTTTCAAGCTGTTCCCTTTTTATTGCACTTTATAGTTCAAAGCCTAATTAGGCTTCGGATGATGAAACAAAGTAAAAACTCGCTGGCTTGTACGAGCTTTAAGTGACTTAAGGTTATTGAAAACGAGATCAAAGTTTACAAGCAGACTTGAAAGTTTCACAAAGTTTTGGTACTTGTCAGCGATACAATCAATCAGGATAATTAATTTCCTTAATCGCTTACTTGAAATTAAAAAGGAAGTGTCAGAACAAACTACAGTCACCCTCACAAAAAATAGTAAACACTAGACGATGTTTGATTAATTCGAACGAAGAAAACACACAAAACAAAGCCAGATTTCAGCCATTTCAGACCTCAATTTTAACCCCCTCTGATCCCTTCTTTGAGCCATATTCCATATAGAAATTGTGCAGAAATTATACTTGGCTTTTCCAAACCGGTTTCGCCTAGATTAGCTTGCGAAATTCGTGGCTGATCTATAAACAGACTGATAAAGAGACTTATAGATTCTGTACAATAAAGAGCGAAAATTCTATCCCTGCACCAGTTTTAACTGAATTTTAGTTAGTGCAAATAAGTGCAATAAAAACATCCTATAAAATATATTATTTATATAAATATATCAAGGGACGAATGACGTAACTTAATCAGCTAATCTGGTTATAAATTAGTCTGGGCACTGGGGCAAACAGGTCCGATGATTAATGTGCTGCCATTCATTAGACCAATTCAATATTGGTAACAGTACGGGTGAACTACCTGGCCATGACCAGGGTGGTTATAGGCTGGTGGAGTACTGCGTTCTAAAATGTTGAAGAGATACATTTGAATATTACAAACGTTCTGATAATTTCCAGTTCAGATAATTTCTAGCTCGAAGCAGATAATGGCAAATAATGGCAAGTAAAGATGAATACTGACTAAGAACTAAGCAGAATACTTGATAAAATTCTAAGTCAACGATTACAATTTGCATTGATTAAATCATTCTGAAATAACAGACAATCAAGAATCAACACGGACGTTAATATTGTTGATGTAAATTAGGGAGTGTAGTGTATAATGTGGACTGATAAATAGACACTTATTATGACCCCACAGCTCTATTCAAATACAAGAACTAGGAAATTCTTTCACCTCATCGTAGATACAGATTATACGATAAGAACTGTGATGTATAATCAACACTTAAACGGATGTTCTATACATTATACTGCATCTACAGTTTTAATGACTCTAAAAATATCTAATAGAAATAAAGTATTAGAATCACCTCACATCAATTGATTTGCAGGATGTAATTACGTATCAAACGCGCTCGCGGCGGAATATTCTAGACTCATAAGTACAAGACCCATAGTCGGAAAACACATTAATATTGCATGCACTAGGTAGCAGTACAAAGCAAATTCAGCGCGGCACACAGCATTCACTGTGTCATAAATGTGAAACGCGAGATTCTAATTTCACGTATTGTATCTTTAATATTATCTGAAATACTAACTTATCGAGAGCTATATATAGCTTGGACATTATAAACATAAATAAGTTCGACATGTCTAGTTTTGCTTTGGTGAGATTTATAACTAACGTTTGATCAAATTCTGCTTTCCAGGCCAAATTTGGCTCCAAATAATGGCAAATAATGGCAAGTAAAGATGTATACTGACTAAGAACTAAGCAGAATACTTGATAAAATTCTAAGTCAACGATTACAAGTTGCATTGATTAAATCATTCTGAAATAACAGACAATCAAGAATCAAGACGGACGATAATATTGTTGGTGTAAATTAGGGTAATCCAAACTCTCAAAGAGCCTAAAGATTAGATTGTTCATAGCGGCTTGTGAATCAGTACTGCTCTACGGATCAGAAACCTGGACACTGACAAAGGCTCAAGAGAAAAGTTTGGACGGGACATACACAAAGATGTTGCGTATGGTGCTGGGTATCTCATGGAAGGACAAGGTCAGCAATATAACTTTGTATGGTAGCCTCCCAAGGCTGTCAAACAAGTTACGAAGCAGGAGATTAAAAATGGCGGGACACTGCATCCGACATCCTGAGCTACTTGCCAGTGATTTAGTCTTATGGGAACCTACGCACGGTAGAGCACAGCAAGGCCGACCAAGACAAAGCTACTTGTCTATGTTACTGAAGGAAGTTGGGACAAACTCTAAAGAGGAACTGCGAACCCTGATGCGGGACAGGGATATATGGAGGGGGTTTTCTGGCGTAGATCGGACTTAGCTCCGACATAGTAGTAGTAGTAGTAAATTAGGGTGTGCAGTGTATAATGTGGACTGATAAATAGACAATCATGGCTGCACAGCTCTATTCAAATTTAACAACCAGGAAATTCTTTCACCTTATCGCAGATACAGATTATACGATAAGGACTGTGATGTATAATCAACACTTAAACGGATGTTCTATACATTATACTGCATCTACAGTTTTAATGACTCTAAAAATATCTAATAGAAATAAAGTATTAGAATCACCTCACATCAATTGATTTGCAGGATGTAATTACGTATCATACGCGCTCGCGGCGGAATATTCTAGACTCATAAGTACAAGACCCATAGGCGGAAAACACATTAATATTGCATGCACTAGGTAGCAGTACAAAGCAAATTCAGCGCGGCACACAGCATTCACTGTGTCATAAATGTGAAACGCGAGATTCTAATTTCACGTATTGTATCTTTAATATCTGAAATACTAACTTATCGAGAGCTATATATAGCTTGGACATTATAAACATAAATAAGTTCGACATGTCTAGTTTTGCTTTGGTGAGATTTATAACTAACGTTTGATCAAATTCTGCTTTCCCGGCCAAATTTGGCTCCAAAGAAAGTGTGATAAAACATTAATCACATGCCTTCTCATGCGATATCAACATTTTCAAAACTCGGCAAGCCTCGTGATTGAAAATGTCGATATAACCCTCGGCAAGCCTCGGGAAATATCGAAACTTTCGCTAACTCGGCAAGCCTCGTGGGCGAAAGTTTTGATATCGCATGAGAAGGCATGTGATAAATGTATAATATCGCACATTATCACACTTTCGAGCCAAATTTGGCAGGAAAGCAGAATTGATATTGCATGCCCCGATGGGGAGCACCCGAGCACTGGCTCTCACCCGGGGGCATGAAATATCAATCAGTTGCTCAGAGAGAGCCCGATATTCCAATAGGAACAAGGAGCCCACTCTCAACAACTGTTCTTCTACTGTGAGGTACTGATTTAAATAAAGATTTAAATCAACAACCTGAAGTAGTCCATGACCGTAAATGCAATGATCAGAAAAACTTTCCAGGATAAGGAAAAATTTATATTTATAACTAGTTTTGAAAATATTTCCTTGTGTTTGAGATGCGTCAAGCAAAATACAATTTTTTGTTGTAAAACTTTTTCAAGCTGTTCCCTTTTTATTGCACTTTATAGTTCAAAGCCTAATTAGGCTTCGGATGATGAAACAAAGTAAAAACTCGCTGGCTTGTACGAGCTTTAAGTGACTTAAGGTTATTGAAAACGAGATCAAAGTTTACAAGCAGACTTGAAAGTTTCACAAAGTTTTGGTACTTGTCAGCGATACAATCAATCAGGATAATTAATTTCCTTAATCGCTTACTTGAAATTAAAAAGGAAGTGTCAGAACAAACTACAGTCACCCTCACAAAAAATAGTAAACACTAGACGATGTTTGATTAATTCGAACGAAGAAAACACACAAAACAAAGCCAGATTTCAGCCATTTCAGACCTCAATTTTAACCCCCTCTGATCCCTTCTTTGAGCCATATTCCATATAGAAATTGTGCAGAAATTATACTTGGCTTTTCCAAACCGGTTTCGCCTAGATTAGCTTGCGAAATTCGTGGCTGATCTATAAACAGACTGATAAAGAGACTTATAGATTCTGTACAATAAAGAGCGAAAATTCTATCCCTGCACCAGTTTTAACTGAATTTTAGTTAGTGCAAATAAGTGCAATAAAAACATCCTATAAAATATATTATTTATATAAATATATCAAGGGACGAATGACGTAACTTAATCAGCTAATCTGGTTATAAATTAGTCTGGGCACTGGGGCAAACAGGTCCGATGATTAATGTGCTGCCATTCATTAGACCAATTCAATATTGGTAACAGTACGGGTGAACTACCTGGCCATGACCAGGGTGGTTATAGGCTGGTGGAGTACTGCGTTCTAAAATGTTGAAGAGATACATTTGAATATTACAAACGTTCTGATAATTTCCAGTTCAGATAATTTCTAGCTCGAAGCAGATAATGGCAAATAATGGCAAGTAAAGATGAATACTGACTAAGAACTAAGCAGAATACTTGATAAAATTCTAAGTCAACGATTACAATTTGCATTGATTAAATCATTCTGAAATAACAGACAATCAAGAATCAACACGGACGTTAATATTGTTGATGTAAATTAGGGAGTGTAGTGTATAATGTGGACTGATAAATAGACACTTATTATGACCCCACAGCTCTATTCAAATACAAGAACTAGGAAATTCTTTCACCTCATCGTAGATACAGATTATACGATAAGAACTGTGATGTATAATCAACACTTAAACGGATGTTCTATACATTATACTGCATCTACAGTTTTAATGACTCTAAAAATATCTAATAGAAATAAAGTATTAGAATCACCTCACATCAATTGATTTGCAGGATGTAATTACGTATCAAACGCGCTCGCGGCGGAATATTCTAGACTCATAAGTACAAGACCCATAGTCGGAAAACACATTAATATTGCATGCACTAGGTAGCAGTACAAAGCAAATTCAGCGCGGCACACAGCATTCACTGTGTCATAAATGTGAAACGCGAGATTCTAATTTCACGTATTGTATCTTTAATATTATCTGAAATACTAACTTATCGAGAGCTATATATAGCTTGGACATTATAAACATAAATAAGTTCGACATGTCTAGTTTTGCTTTGGTGAGATTTATAACTAACGTTTGATCAAATTCTGCTTTCCAGGCCAAATTTGGCTCCAAATAATGGCAAATAATGGCAAGTAAAGATGTATACTGACTAAGAACTAAGCAGAATACTTGATAAAATTCTAAGTCAACGATTACAAGTTGCATTGATTAAATCATTCTGAAATAACAGACAATCAAGAATCAAGACGGACGATAATATTGTTGGTGTAAATTAGGGTAATCCAAACTCTCAAAGAGCCTAAAGATTAGATTGTTCATAGCGGCTTGTGAATCAGTACTGCTCTACGGATCAGAAACCTGGACACTGACAAAGGCTCAAGAGAAAAGTTTGGACGGGACATACACAAAGATGTTGCGTATGGTGCTGGGTATCTCATGGAAGGACAAGGTCAGCAATATAACTTTGTATGGTAGCCTCCCAAGGCTGTCAAACAAGTTACGAAGCAGGAGATTAAAAATGGCGGGACACTGCATCCGACATCCTGAGCTACTTGCCAGTGATTTAGTCTTATGGGAACCTACGCACGGTAGAGCACAGCAAGGCCGACCAAGACAAAGCTACTTGTCTATGTTACTGAAGGAAGTTGGGACAAACTCTAAAGAGGAACTGCGAACCCTGATGCGGGACAGGGATATATGGAGGGGGTTTTCTGGCGTAGATCGGACTTAGCTCCGACATAGTAGTAGTAGTAGTAAATTAGGGTGTGCAGTGTATAATGTGGACTGATAAATAGACAATCATGGCTGCACAGCTCTATTCAAATTTAACAACCAGGAAATTCTTTCACCTTATCGCAGATACAGATTATACGATAAGGACTGTGATGTATAATCAACACTTAAACGGATGTTCTATACATTATACTGCATCTACAGTTTTAATGACTCTAAAAATATCTAATAGAAATAAAGTATTAGAATCACCTCACATCAATTGATTTGCAGGATGTAATTACGTATCATACGCGCTCGCGGCGGAATATTCTAGACTCATAAGTACAAGACCCATAGGCGGAAAACACATTAATATTGCATGCACTAGGTAGCAGTACAAAGCAAATTCAGCGCGGCACACAGCATTCACTGTGTCATAAATGTGAAACGCGAGATTCTAATTTCACGTATTGTATCTTTAATATCTGAAATACTAACTTATCGAGAGCTATATATAGCTTGGACATTATAAACATAAATAAGTTCGACATGTCTAGTTTTGCTTTGGTGAGATTTATAACTAACGTTTGATCAAATTCTGCTTTCCCGGCCAAATTTGGCTCCAAAGAAAGTGTGATAAAACATTAATCACATGCCTTCTCATGCGATATCAACATTTTCAAAACTCGGCAAGCCTCGTGATTGAAAATGTCGATATAACCCTCGGCAAGCCTCGGGAAATATCGAAACTTTCGCTAACTCGGCAAGCCTCGTGGGCGAAAGTTTTGATATCGCATGAGAAGGCATGTGATAAATGTATAATATCACGCTGTATCACGCAATATCACGCAATATCACGCAATATCACGCTGTATCACGCAGTATCACACAGTATCACACACTATCACGCAATATTTAATAGTATATAGCATCAGAGATGTCAGAGATGTCAAAACAAATTGCGACCTGTCCACGAATTTAGCTTGTGATTTGAAGCTTTGAATGATAGTATTGGAATGACTGAGAAGCCAAACATTTTGCCGAGTTAGCTGGAGTGTCGACCTTGACATTTCTTTTGAACAGGAGTTAGTGGACCGTAGTAAAACCTTTTCACACTGATACAGCAAAAAGTACTATATATTGTTGAGGGTGTCTAACCTTATTGCTGGACATTGACCACTGTTGAAAAGTTGAAATTATCTGTGTGTACTGTTTGACTACTTTTATACTTAAACTTTCATCCGTTTAGGATATTGGAACTATACTCATATCTTAACTCTTATCATTATATACACGTACAAATTCAAATCAGAAACATGCCCCGTCACAATAGATATTGATAAATAGATCGTTCACTATCAATTTAACAAAATCACTACAGATCAAACATATGATAGTTTCATACTCAATTTTACCCCCTTACTGATTTATTGTCAATATTCCATATATAAAGGCAATAGTTATAATTTTTTCCAATTGCACTAGATTATTGCGAAATTCGTGCTGATTACAAGCTGATAAAGAAATTATAATTCTGTACATAAAGACAAAATTCTATCCTGCACCATTTTAACGAATTTTAGTTATGCAATAGTGCAATAAAAACTCCTATAAAATATATTATTTATAAATATATCAAGGACGAATGACGTAACTTAATCAGCTAATCTGTTTAAATAATCTGGGCACTGGGCAAACAGTCCGATGATTAAAGGCTTGCCATTCATTAGACCAATTCAATATTGGTAACAGTACGGGTGAACTAACCCGGCCATGACCAGGGTGGTTATAGGGTGGTGGAGTACTGCGTTCTAAAATGTTGAAGAGATACATTTGAATATTACAAACGTTCTGATAATTTCCAGTTCAGATAATTTCTAGCTCGAAGCAGATAATGGCAAATAATGGCAAGTAAAGATGAATACTGACTAAGAACTAAGCAGAATACTTGATAAAATTCTAAGTCAACGATTACAATTTGCATTGATTAAATCATTCTGAAATAACAGACAATCAAGAATCAACACGGACGTTAATATTGTTGATGTAAATTAGGGAGTGTAGTGTATAATGTGGACTGATAAATAGACACTTATTATGACCCCACAGCTCTATTCAAATACAAGAACTAGGAAATTCTTTCACCTCATCGTAGATACAGATTATACGATAAGAACTGTGATGTATAATCAACACTTAAACGGATGTTCTATACATTATACTGCATCTACAGTTTTAATGACTCTAAAAATATCTAATAGAAATAAAGTATTAGAATCACCTCACATCAATTGATTTGCAGGATGTAATTACGTATCAAACGCGCTCGCGGCGGAATATTCTAGACTCATAAGTACAAGACCCATAGTCGGAAAACACATTAATATTGCATGCACTAGGTAGCAGTACAAAGCAAATTCAGCGCGGCACACAGCATTCACTGTGTCATAAATGTGAAACGCGAGATTCTAATTTCACGTATTGTATCTTTAATATTATCTGAAATACTAACTTATCGAGAGCTATATATAGCTTGGACATTATAAACATAAATAAGTTCGACATGTCTAGTTTTGCTTTGGTGAGATTTATAACTAACGTTTGATCAAATTCTGCTTTCCAGGCCAAATTTGGCTCCAAATAATGGCAAATAATGGCAAGTAAAGATGTATACTGACTAAGAACTAAGCAGAATACTTGATAAAATTCTAAGTCAACGATTACAAGTTGCATTGATTAAATCATTCTGAAATAACAGACAATCAAGAATCAAGACGGACGATAATATTGTTGGTGTAAATTAGGGTAATCCAAACTCTCAAAGAGCCTAAAGATTAGATTGTTCATAGCGGCTTGTGAATCAGTACTGCTCTACGGATCAGAAACCTGGACACTGACAAAGGCTCAAGAGAAAAGTTTGGACGGGACATACACAAAGATGTTGCGTATGGTGCTGGGTATCTCATGGAAGGACAAGGTCAGCAATATAACTTTGTATGGTAGCCTCCCAAGGCTGTCAAACAAGTTACGAAGCAGGAGATTAAAAATGGCGGGACACTGCATCCGACATCCTGAGCTACTTGCCAGTGATTTAGTCTTATGGGAACCTACGCACGGTAGAGCACAGCAAGGCCGACCAAGACAAAGCTACTTGTCTATGTTACTGAAGGAAGTTGGGACAAACTCTAAAGAGGAACTGCGAACCCTGATGCGGGACAGGGATATATGGAGGGGGTTTTCTGGCGTAGATCGGACTTAGCTCCGACATAGTAGTAGTAGTAGTAAATTAGGGTGTGCAGTGTATAATGTGGACTGATAAATAGACAATCATGGCTGCACAGCTCTATTCAAATTTAACAACCAGGAAATTCTTTCACCTTATCGCAGATACAGATTATACGATAAGGACTGTGATGTATAATCAACACTTAAACGGATGTTCTATACATTATACTGCATCTACAGTTTTAATGACTCTAAAAATATCTAATAGAAATAAAGTATTAGAATCACCTCACATCAATTGATTTGCAGGATGTAATTACGTATCATACGCGCTCGCGGCGGAATATTCTAGACTCATAAGTACAAGACCCATAGGCGGAAAACACATTAATATTGCATGCACTAGGTAGCAGTACAAAGCAAATTCAGCGCGGCACACAGCATTCACTGTGTCATAAATGTGAAACGCGAGATTCTAATTTCACGTATTGTATCTTTAATATCTGAAATACTAACTTATCGAGAGCTATATATAGCTTGGACATTATAAACATAAATAAGTTCGACATGTCTAGTTTTGCTTTGGTGAGATTTATAACTAACGTTTGATCAAATTCTGCTTTCCCGGCCAAATTTGGCTCCAAAGAAAGTGTGATAAAACATTAATCACATGCCTTCTCATGCGATATCAACATTTTCAAAACTCGGCAAGCCTCGTGATTGAAAATGTCGATATAACCCTCGGCAAGCCTCGGGAAATATCGAAACTTTCGCTAACTCGGCAAGCCTCGTGGGCGAAAGTTTTGATATCGCATGAGAAGGCATGTGATAAATGTATAATATCACGCTGTATCACGCAATATCACGCAATATCACGCAATATCACGCTGTATCACGCAGTATCACACAGTATCACACACTATCACGCAATATTTAATAGTATATAGCATCAGAGATGTCAGAGATGTCAAAACAAATTGCGACCTGTCCACGAATTTAGCTTGTGATTTGAAGCTTTGAATGATAGTATTGGAATGACTGAGAAGCCAAACATTTTGCCGAGTTAGCTGGAGTGTCGACCTTGACATTTCTTTTGAACAGGAGTTAGTGGACCGTAGTAAAACCTTTTCACACTGATACAGCAAAAAGTACTATATATTGTTGAGGGTGTCTAACCTTATTGCTGGACATTGACCACTGTTGAAAAGTTGAAATTATCTGTGTGTACTGTTTGACTACTTTTATACTTAACTTTCATCCGTTTAGGATATTGGAACTATACTCATATCTTAACTCTTATCATTATATACACGTACAAATTCAAATCATGAAAATTGCGCCGTCAAATAGATTTTTGATAAATATCGTTCACTATCAATTTTATCAAAATCATCGATTCAACTATATGATAGTTTCATTAGTCGTTGCTTAGTGCTTACTGATTAATTGTCAATAATTCATAATTTTATAAGGCATATAGTTAAATTTTATCAAATGACACTAGATTTGCAGCCTCATTTCAAGCAATCAAAGAAATGTTTTATCTGACTCACATATCACGAGAAGTTTGATATGTGTACCATATAATATGCTCCTCAAACTCATTATAATTAATTTAGTGTCTCTGTGTCGTTGTGACTTGTGTCTCTTTGTTTGTTAGAGGTATACCCATAAAAACAAGGACAACACTAATAAAACATTAGATTCCACAGTGAGATTGTGCATTCCAATCCTTGTTACAACACGTCACAAAACGTCAGGGTCCTTACTCCTTCCTCCTTCCTTTTTCCTTGTCAAACTGTTCTTTGTATTTTTACTGACCGTTTTCATAGCTCAAAAGGTCCTTACTATGGTTCCAACATTCTCAAGTACACACTATTTCTAAATTAACAACATTCCTGCAGTCACGCAGAAATGAGAAATCTCTGAATAATTCCCATAATTAGTAAAACGTGCGGTACTATATAATTAGTGAGAAATCATCTTGGAAGGTACAATAGTTAAGTAGGTACAATAGTAGTATTGTCGAGACAAGCAAGAACAGATCTTATAACTACAAGGCCCCCCCCCCCCCCCCCCCCCAAAAAGAGCCAGAGTCTACCTGGCTCATTGTTAGTTGTAAATTGTAAATTGTATTCATGCGATTTGTACAAGACCTGTTATAAAGGTAAGGTCTAATTGTAATACTATAATTACAATGATATAAAATACATACCATAGCTTTAATAATATACGAACTTTGCATTATATAACCTCTCAGTGTTAACAAGGAACTGTTTGTTTGGGTAACACGACATTTGTCCGATAGCCACATCTGTCCGACAGCACTATTTTCTTGTGTTTGTCCGCTGTCGGACAGATGTCGCCCAATCGTTTGTTTCTGTCTGGTTCTAATATACCGTTACAATAATGAATTTAATATATAACCTCTTCCTCAGCGGTTTGCTTGAATTATAACTACTACTTAGTGGGAGGCATGTCGCAATGCGGATATATTGGGAGCCATGTCGCAATGCGGTACATCGATCTCTTAAAGCTGAACTGCTCAAGACAGTTTTTAGAGGGAAGCTTCTGTTGAGTTATCTTACAGATCTATAACTTACACCACTGTCTTATCTTACTTTATAATAGTCCAGTCATTTAAGGACATCTACCTGCAAATCTTCAGATACTCTTGAAACTTTCCAAAGGTATGAATAAACGATCTTCAGTTCGAGACATTTTTTTTCCGTGGGGAAAACCCAGGAGGACCACGCCCATATTAACACAATGAGGTAACTGACCCTTTGCTTCTGAAGGTCGTAGAGACTTTAAAATACGCTTGAACGAAGCTGCATATGCAAATTTATATAGGACTTATTGTTCAACATATGGATTCAAATCCTTACTTTTCGAGAAATTCGCCAAAAAACCATTTGGGGGGTGGCGCTGAGCCCATTTTACTAACTTTTGATAGGATCCTGGATCATGATACAGTCTTCGGATAGGGTGCAAAAGAAGTAAGAACTGAAGATTTGCAGGTAGATGTCAATAAATTTCCATAAATGACTGGACTATTAACCATACTAAGTAAATTATTTCGTGATATTGCGTGATAGTGCGTGATATTGCGTGACATTGCATGATACTTAAATAGAGGGACACATTTTAGGCCATTTGTAGAATCTTCATAAGACTTGAAAGGTATTAAAATTCAAAGGTATCATTTATTCGTTGTAAATAATTAAGCGCACGAATTACTCAAAGACTTGAGTAATGGAATCGATTTTGCAAATTATATCGATTCCATTACGATTATAGTTTGTCAAACTTGACACATGTCCCAAACATGTACCGTAGAAAATCCCCTCTTAATTCCCAGAAATAAGCTCTCTGTTAGGATGTTATATTATATGCGGTTTCTTTTTTACAAAAATATCCCTCACAATATGATCTCACAGCTGCTTCTTTGTATCGTTTTCTAATCCCAGAATACATACACTAAACACATTAACAGTATATTATGTTGTTTTTTTTAGAGGATCAAGTCCTCTATAGCTCAGGGCAGACCATATAATAGTGCTGAAGAGATAGCAAGGCTGTGCTAGCTGAGCGTTATTACACGTGAGCTATTAACGTACTTTCTCTCTGGTATTGTGCAGCTCCGTTATAAATTGGATCACCACGTCCTCAGTATTGTTGTTAAAAGCTATTAGTAAATTACTTAAGGTCGCAACATGTGTAACACTCTAATTCTAACGGTTTGGCAACGTGTTTTGGTGGATATATTACACTTTAGTATTTTGTTCTCTGTTTAACATGCTCTAGCATGTACTGGCATTATTTGAACGCCAGTTCTTGTATGTGTACATTTCTATATTATTAGTATTACCTTTTGTTATTTTGTGTGCCTTTTTGGAATCTGTATTAGAAAATGTTGAGCGTCTGGGCTGGTGTGTACTATGATTACATTGCTTTGAATTTGTATATTGAATTATATTGTATTTCAGTGCTATGTAACCAGGCGGCAAATTTGAAATGGGTTATGATGGGGTCCGTAGTCCCCACACATAGTATAATGTCCTTGTTTTACTGACTACTTCAATGAAGAACGTACATATACATATATTATATATAGCTCTGAAACTCTGGTCACGATAGCAAGTGCCTAAAGTGGATATTTCGCTCCAACTTGATATTATACGAATATATCGCAGAAATGGTTTATTTTCGCACTGACAGCCACAGAACTCCCAGCATTTTCAGCAGGTACGTTAATTCTAAGAGTCAGACTCTTAACTTGTGTGTATTTGCATGAGCATCTTGCAGATGGCGCTTTTTCTGATTCTCGCGAGAAATGGTTCTGAACGGCAATGTTGAAAACGGAAACGCCCACGCGAATATTCTTGCTATGAAAATAAATGTAGTTTTAAATATTGTAAGTTAAAAATGTATATTATGAAGCGATGGACTAGTTTAAACCTTATTAAAACTAAGAGTTTCTTTGTTGCCTCATAATATTGCAAACTTGTCACATTAAGCACTAGTTACTCGCAAAGTATTTTATATTCCTTGTGCAACTGCAACATGATTGCAACACTAACTAAGGTGCTAATTAATACTAAAAATTTAGAGTAATAACATCAGCTGTATCCCTCCCCAGAATAGGTTATAAGTTACTTATATAAGTAAGACAAAGGACTAACTTAGTTAGTCCTTTGTCTTACTTGGTGAATGATTTAATTCGCGGCATCTTAAAAATGAATTAACTCAAAACTTAGAATTCTTACCCGCTGATTTGATCATCTCCAGTCGTTTTTGCTGCTGTAGTCTCATAGATCTGTCAGCTAGGTTGTCTGAAGTAATTCAATAATTTACCTTTTATAATTGTTCACGCCAATTAGGGGCTAGTTTCTCGGTGTATTTAGAGGATCGAGCATACAGTAATTGTATAATTTTATGTCGTCTTTAAATTATTTATTTATTTATTTATTTATTTATTTATTTATTTATTTATTTATTTATTTATTTATTTATTTATTTATTTATTTATTTATTTATTCATTCATTCATTCATTCATTCATTCATTCATTCATTCATTCATTCATTCAGTCATTCATTCATTCATTCATTCATTCATTCATTCATTCATTCATAATACGTGATATTATATGTATCTACATGTTCTGGCTACTTATTTATTCTCTAAAAGCTTGACCTATTTATTTATATTCTAAATGTGTCAGAATAAATAAAATTGAAGGAAGAAATAAAAGGAAGAATTGAAATTTTAGATCTCCTTTTTGCATTAGCTTGTGGTTAGTCCTTTAAAGGTTTGATCTTGTAAAATCGGCAATTTTTATTCTCAAAATAACTTTAATTCGAGAATTTTAATGACCTTACAATTATATATATTAATATATATATATATATATATTATAACGGCGATTCCTGGAAAAAGTTTATTATATTTGCACTCCTGATGGATGGGCCCAGTAGATATGCCTACTGAAGATATAATTACTACTACTACTGGTAGCCAATCTGTTGCCTTCACGTGATGCAGTGTCTAGGTGCTTTATTGCGACGTGCAGCGAATCATGTTTGATTGGTTTAATTTGCACCTACGAAGGTTCTATTTGTCGTATAATACCTTTTTGAGATTTATGTGCTTTATTGCGACGTGCAGCGAATCATGTTTGATTGGTTTAATTTGCACCTACGAAGGTTCTATTTGTCGTATAATACCTTTTTGAGATTTATGTGCTTTATTGCGACGTGCAGCGAATCATGTTTGATTGGTTTAATTTGCACCTACGAAGGTTCTATTTGTCGTATAATACCTTTTTGAGATTTATGTGCTTTATTGCGACGTGTAGCGAATCATGTTTCAATGGTTTCATTTGCACCTACGAAGGTTCTATTTGTCTAAATATAGTATAACTGTTTATCACGAGGTCATTAAATCAATATTTGTATGTGCACACAGCTAGATGAAAATTATCATTTGTTGCTGATTGGACCCTGGTCATTAGGAAAGTTTGCACGAACTTTAGAAGATTGTCACAGGAAGAACTTTTAAGATAAGCATATGATAAATTTTCACATGTCTATAGTTCAACTAATTAAGTTTCGTTTAATAAAATTTTTGAAGCATTAAGTCGAGGGCAAATCACTCCTACTGAGTCTAGTGAGTGAGCTAGGAGGTCGCTGAACATATCATTTTAAAGCCGTATAAATTATATACGCATACCAAAAATCAAATGCGGAAAAAACAAAAATCAAAACAAAAATTTCAATTTTTTTGTCAAAAAACGAATTTTTATGGGTGTTTCTAATGACCAGGGTCATTGATTAATTTATACACCGAGGTTATGGTGCTGTGGTCTGTGGGGTTTGACTCACTTTACAACGCATTCCCATGTGATTTTTTATCTGCAAAGCCAAAAAATCACATTTCTCCCATAACTTCAAAGGGAAGCATTTTAGGGTGTTTTGTTGTTCATAACTCATATATAAATGTGCTAGTTGCGGTTATTTTGCACCCTTCAAAAAGTCACTAGCACATTCCTATCAAAATTTTAGAAAAATCAGTAAATATTAAAAACGAAAAATGTGCCTAAATTTGTTGTTTGGCTTTGAGGTCCAATAGATCAGAAGGTGAATGAGTAAAAACATTTTTGAGGGCATCAAAAACTGCGCCAGAATTCAGAGAACAATTTGATGTCAAGCATCAAATAATCCGATCTTCCCTGACTGACTTTTTGTTAAAATAAGCCTGAAAAGGACAATTTTAGCTTTTTGACTTTAAAAATTCATAACACACCAGCCTTTTTAGATACGATATCAAGATTTTACACACACCTTGACATAGATGTGAATAAACGGCGAGCAAAATTTCAACCCGATACCGCAAGAAATAATTAACTTATAGCGTCTCAACCACAAAATAATATTTTCCGAAAATTGCACTCTTAACCAGGAAATGCTCGATTACAAAAATGGGAATTCTCAAAATAATTTTTTTTGGTGTGGAAACGGTGCGCTAGAAGGTCACTGAACTGCCTATGAGGTCATTAGGTCTGGACAGATTTGGGGTATGCCCCCTTAAGGTTGGACTGGATATATTAAAATTTGTTCAGCAGTTAAAAAAATAATCGTTAGTTATTGTTATTTGGTCATGTATCTAACACTTCCCTTTACGATTGGCTGTATCCCAATTCCCAGTCAACCAGAGTTATCAATAATATTAATTATCGCTACCTGACGATAATATAATAAAGATGTCAAACATGACTCGTGAACTAATTTACTGTTGTCTGTTGTCACGGAATCACAGAGATTGAGAAGTTGTCGTCTCTTGCGCTATATACTATATATGAGCGTGTCTTAAACTCTGGTAACCTGTTGGTATCTAATAGATTCTTGACTAATAGCTCGTTTCAAAATACTGCTTTCACAGGAGCTTCCTATCTTACGCATTATATTTTTTACTGATAGCTTATATGCGTTTCTGTTACACCCAGTTCGTCCTGCTCTTATCTTGACTCGTATCCCACTTAGAAACCGACCGGTCTGGGGTCTTGGCTGCCGGACCGGAAACGGCCGGATATCAACCGGAACGGAACCAGTTTTGTGGAAACACTAGTCCATCGTGTTCAGCGACACCGATTAAAACATGAAGAATTAAACTTTAAGATTACAACTGAACGACAGTTAAGTTTTTATAAATACTTCGACGTATGCACAGGGACAGTCCCTGTGCATACGTCGAAGTATTTATGACAGGGTGGGCGAAAAGTCAGTGGACATACGTTGGCCTTAATAGCTCCGCCGTGTTTTATATTTGAGAGCTGTTGCTTTGCAGATGGCATACTTAACTTACTGGTTTCCGTAGTCAAAATTTGAAAATTTGAATATTTTAGACCACGCTCATTCAATATTAAAACAACTATATTGTTTTCTCTGAACGTGCTGAACGTCTAATTGTTTCATAGACGGTAGATTATTAAATGTTGCATATGATGAAAACATGAGGCAAAACGGATTAGAAATGACGAAGTTATCAAGCATTTTCTGTATTTCGTCTATTAGGTAGACCAATCACCTGATCACACGTAATGAATAAACTCGTTATGCTTCATATCTCGGTCATCTGAGAAGCTACAGTTCTAATCTTTTCAGGACAAACGTAATTCGAATGGCCAAACACAATCCAATAAAATTTAGCTCGATCCGACTATCCAAACTATCAAATAAATGCAAAAATGAACCTTAATTTGAAAAAAATGAACTCGAATATTTTTCGATTTGACAAATTCCTCGAACCAGTGGTGGTAGTAAGTCATAATGCATACCAAAAAGAATTATTTCAATTGGGCACTCAGCGACTGAGCTATTAGGGCCAACGTATGTCCACTGACTTTTGGCCCACCCTGTACTTTCACCACTTAGCGAATACTCAGAGCCGTGCACAGGATTTTTGAAAGAGGTAGGTGAGCAACCGGCGCGAATCGCCGGATCCGAATAGAATGCCGCGAGCGAAGCGAGCTGCGGCAGGGGTCTGGGGGTGCAGCCCCCGGAAAATATTGTTACTTAATTAGGCGCTAAACCAACAGGATATCAATACAGATTATAACATTCTACTATTTTCGAGAAGGTTCAAGAATCAAGACAGTTGATAAAACACTCGGTGATATGTAATGTCCGTATTGGAACATTATTTATTTAATTAGTCGCATTGTTTTATGAATCTGGGGAAAAATTTTGACAATTTGTAGTGTTCCCGTTTGTTGCGACAAATGTAAACTATTTGGTACTAACTACTAGTTCGTGATATCCACAATTCTGATGACCCCTCTAGCTTTTCTGATGCTAGTTAAAGTTTTGATGTGTTTGATGTCATTCAATCTTTTTATGAACATTTAAAAAATCATTCCTTACAATTTCATGTTGCTTTACATTGTAAAAATGCTAGGTTCAAATTTCAAAAAGGGGGAGGCGACCACCTGCGTCGCCTCCCCCTGCGCACGCCCATGTGACGGCTGCCACACTTTGGGGCCGGAGTGATATGATCCACCATATACGTCATCAATTAATTAACATGCAAGCTTGAAGCTTGTGGCGTATAATTAGTGATGTGATCCATGGATTGAATATAATTGACCTAGAAATGGGCTAGATCTGGGGTAGAGTTCATATGACAACTCAAAACGCAACCAGAGCAGTACCAGTGTCAGTTGGACAATTCTGGTCAAAGAAATACTTAATCACACTCGTGATCACATCCTCTGAAACCGTTGAGGAACTTGGAGAAGGTAGGCATGACTGTTGATAGAATGCGATACTACTACCTTCTATCACCCAATATTTATACCTAGAAGACCAGATCGGCTCACTCCCCTTGCATGCCTTTGACACGTACGTCTCACATCCCTTGATACGAGAACCCCCCTTTAGCAAGAGCTCCCGTCCCTTATGTGATCTACGAGTCGAGCAGTCAGATCATGTTTACTTCTTAATGTACAGCTATGATTTACAGAATTGACATGTAAACTCTACCCCAGATCTAGCCCATTTCTATGTCAATTAAATTAAATTCAATCCAACGATCACATCACTAATTATACGTCACTAATTAGTGACGTGATTTGACCCCTCTTTGGGGGCCGGATCAGTTTCCGGTCCCAAAGTCTTCCAGCGCATGTGACAGCCTACTTCTATAAATTCTTGCCTTATAAGTTATAATTTCTGGGTTCGTTGACCAGCTTTTAAAGTTTAAACGTGTATGATTATAGTTGTACAATTAAGTAACCGTGCAGCCGTTTCCTATCCCTAATCGTATTCATAACCTTAAATTTAGCTCTAGCCTTCACTTTCACTATAAACCTTATATTATTCTACTTGTGCTCTCAGGCTCTGGAATCAGGACAGTGCCTACCATTACCACCATATATCTTCAGCTGTCACCAATGCATGATTACGTGACTAATTGTATTTATCTTATCCTCGTAAATGTTCCGTTAGTATTAATTTTTAATTGTTGTTATTTACCTGCAGATTTGATCATATCTAGACGCTTCTGTTGCTGGACTCGTTGAGAGCGCCTCTTTTTGCGCTGCAAAATGTCCTGATCCACTCGGAGTGAGGTTATTGGCACTAGACCCTCACTTCCAAACACGTTCCTCACCTGAGGGTATATTAACTAATTAGATAATTAGATGATTATATAGTGTCTTAGTGCAGTGGTAACTCAAACTCAAAGTGGTACTGGTGACTCTCTATTGTTGTTAATTGCGATTCCGATCAGCACAATATAACAATGGAAATTCTCCCGATAAACTGGGCCATACAATTAATCTAAACTATCACGAAAATTTCATGGTATTGCTTGACAGATGCATGTCTCCAGTTCGTTTTCTGAAGTAATCAAATTCTGTTACAATCCTTGCTTTTCAATAAAAATGTATCTTATTTTCCCCCTAGATTGTAGTCATTATAGACGGTAGAAACTTCTCTGAGTAATCAACACGTCAATTTGGATCACGTGAGAAGAGACGAAAAAGAGGAAGTAGAAGGATGGCGGTAACGGAGTTTAAGAGCCTGCTCGGAGATGTGGAGAAGATAGGTCCTCCGATCAGATGGCTAGATAAATCAATAGCAGCGGTCCTGATACTAGCAACAATATTCGGCACAATCGGCAACTCTCTCTCCATTGTATTCTTCACAACTAAAGCAGTTAGGAACAGAAACAGTTTATACTTTAAGAGAGTGTACCAGGTTATCAACATGGTGGACCTGTTGACTTGTATCTCCTTATTCCCTGTTATCGATGCTTTTATTGAGGACCCCGGCTACCCAGACTTCAGTTCAAAAAACCCCATATTCTTTGGGAACAGTGTGTTCTGCACAGTGTGGGGGATGCTGTGGGAGATCCTCCCCTCCTTCTCAGTCTACCTAGTAGGGGTGTTGTGCATATCTAGACTTGTGCTCCTCACTTGGAAGCGAGCTATAATGGTACCCTCCATAGTGTACCTCTTCATGGCTACATACCTTCTGATAACCGTCAGTGTAAAGATCTTCCTCCTGATGACGTATGATGACATGGACTACGAGGCCATGTCACGCTACTGTTTCCTGGTGTCACATACTGACGAGTATTTCGCACAGAACGAGATAACCACACTAGCAATCTTGATAAGTCAGCTGGCACTGCCCATTATCCCTGTCACTGTCTGCTTTGTAATCACCATGGTCATACTTTCCAAGGACAGAAACAAGATACCAAACACTAATCGAACCTGCCCGCAGCGCCAAGCTGCAATAACCGTCACCATGGTAACATTACTCTACATCTTGTTTAACATCCCGGTAGTGGTTAATTTCTCCTTCTTCCTCTACCACCTGATCTACACGGAGGGGAAATTGGAGTTCGTTGAGGTGTACTCTAACCAATACTTATTCTACTACGCCTGGCCCTCTGTCTACGTGGTGTGTGTCGCTATTAACGCAGCGCTTAACCCCTGTGTACTCTTCTGGAGGATGAAGAGGTACAGGACATTTGTAGTGAACGTTGTAGAGGGCGAATTTCGCGGCAATCCTCATGTGTTGAGCAAGCCAATTGAACCACGGGAGAGGAAAGTACAAGTTGAGACCCGCTTGTGAATCAACAGATAATGAAATTATCTGTTTTTAAACTATGGAAACCTATTGCTATGGCAACCTGCTAAATTATTTCTTTGTAAAACAGTGTGTTTGGTTCAGAATGGTAATACTATCAATCAATAACTATTATTCATTAATGATAAGCAGATAGCTGCTTATCATTACTACTTTGTGTAGCTTTTCAACGAAAGACGGTGTGAAGAATTTTTCCTGCTGTTTTGATGCTGTTTGTACATTTGGCTAATGTTTTTAATCTTTGGATTTTTAATAAGAATAGCGGGAGAAAATCAGTCTTGTTTTGTGCTGAGCTGTTATAAAAATGAATTTCATAATATCTTTGTTGTGATTCAAACTCTGTGATTCAATGTGGAACCGTGAAACAGTGTGAAAGTGCTACCGTCTGACACGGGGAAGTGTTACGGGAAATTAATCAGTATAGTACATACTTCTTCTTTATCGTAGGAGGCTGTGGTCATCATCACTATTGGATAGAGTATAATTGGAGCCCTGTGCTTACCCCGGTAAAATATTAATTAGTGGAGAAAAAAGTACATACTACAGTACGTGTAAAATCCGGATTGGAGTATTGTTTATGAGTATTGTTTATGAGTCGCATGGTTGCAAACTACATAACAAATAATTTGAGATCGTGAATACGATACATTGTAACATTGAAACGTTGAGTAAATTCCTCTTCTGATAAGAGCATTTTTCCTTGTCGCATCAAACGGGATCAATACAATTTAACACCAGAATACGTACTACAGTAGCCCACAATTAATTGGGCACTTATAAAATGTAGTCATGTAATAATTAGTAGTACTAAATATGTGCTACACCCCCTAATTAGGGATCTCTTATTGCATGTGATAATACAAGGCGTGTACAGTGTACACTCTGTGTAGAGTGTATAACTGAGTGTAGGATTACACGCACAGCTGGTGTGGCAGTTTGAGTGCTTGTTACATAAAGGAGTAGTAACTAAAGACCGTTATAAGAGATACACTAGTCCGGCTCTAGTACAGGGACAATGGACATGAAATGGAGCTACCTAGTACCTACAAGTTACAACACCTTGTACTAGAGACTTGGAGACCTTTACTAGAGACTTGGAGAGACCTTGTACTAGACACTTGGAGAGACCTTGTACTAAACACTTGGAGAGACCTTGTACTAAACACTTGGAGAGACCTTGTACTAAACACTTGGAGAGACCTTGTACTAGACACTTGGAGACCTTGTACTAAACACTTGGAGAGACCTTGTACTAAACACTTGGAGACCTTGTACTAAACACTTGGAGAGACCTTGTACTAGAGACTTGGAGAGACCTTGTACTAGACACTTGGAGACCTTGTACTAGAGACTTGGAGAGACCTTGTACTAGACACTTGGAGACCTTGTACTAAACATTTGGAGAGACCTTGTACTAAACACTTGGAGACCTTGTACTAAACGCTTGGAGAGACCTTGTACTAGAGACTTGGAGAGCTTGTACTAAACACTTGGAGACCTTGTACTAGACACTTCAGGAGACCTTGTACTAGACACTTGGGGAGACCTTGTACTAGACACTTCGGGAGACCTTGTACTAGACACTTCGGGAGACCTTGTACTAAACACTTGGAGAGACCTTGTATTAAAGACTTCGGGAGACCTTGTACTAGACACTTCGGGAGACCTTGTACTAGACACTTGGGGAGACCTTGTACTAGAGACTTGGAGAGACCTTGTACTAAACACTTGGAGAGACCTTGTACTAAACACTTCGGGAGACCTTGTACTAGACACTTCGGGAGACCTTGTACTAGACACTTGGGGAGACCTTGTACTAGACACTTCGGGAGACCTTGTACTAGACACTTCGGGAGACCTTGTACTAGAAACTTGGGGAGACCTTGTACTAGACACTTGTAGAGACCTTGTACTAGACACTTCGGGAGACCTTGTACTAGAAACTTCGGGAGACCTTGTAGAGACCTTGTACTAGACAATGGTAAGATTTTTAAAGCACCACAAATTTGAGCAAACTCGCTTTATCAGATACCACTTCACAAACGTTCAACAAAAGTTATATCAGATTATAATGTTATAATGATTAAATACCTGCCAGAATCCAGACGGACAGTTTGACATTCTCAGTACATATATCACATCCCCTTCTTTAACAGACAGCCCCTTCTCATCTGGAAAAATAGCATTAGTTCACTAGTTCAGGAAGATTCAGTGACAATATTACATATCATCAATAATATCGAGAGCAGAAAGGGAGTGTTAAGTCCTGAGAAACTAATCATAATTGTTAATTAAAGTCTGTACAGATGAACATTGAACAACTAAAGACTACAATGATTTACCTTGATGTTCAGGTGGCATAGTGCCTGAGAACAGATTAAGTGCAGTACACACACAAATGTAATCCTGTTCATCTTCATTAACGATCACAGTTCCTCCTTTCTGAAAGGAAAAGAATATAATTATTTTCTATACAACTTCTATTTGCTATAAACATTTCAATTAAGGAATCTAAGAAATTTTGCGAAGTGTTATTGATAATCAAATTGATTTGAATCATACAAACTCAGGTATTTTTGGTGACATCAGCAAAGCCTAGAACTTTCCCTAACCAAGCTTTCCCTAACCAAGCTATTAACCAAGCAGTTAACAAGTTAAAAACTCTCAGCATATTATAACAGCTCCCCAAATGCAATACTAAATATTAAGGCAGCGATACCATTCCCAATAAAATTCAAATAAAATATAATTAAAAAAATTTTATAAAATTCGTAGCTCGTAAATTTTGGAGACATCGAATAACCACATATTCTGCATAACTATATCTGTTATCATGTGAAATTTTATAAAAGTCGTAGCTCTTTAATTTTGGAGACATCGAATAACCACATATTCTGCATAACTATTATATCTGACAAGTATTGGGGGGGGGGGGGGGGGGGCCAACCATATTAAAGTATATTAAAATGTAGGATTTTTCCCGATTTTGACCCGGGGATATACTTTAATATACTTTAATATACCTACAATATACTTTAATATCCCTATCTCCTTGGAGGCCTACTTCAAAAATTGTTGCCCAAAATAAGCTTGAAATGCAATTCTTAATCTATTCCAAAAAGTTCTTGAAAAAATATTAAAAACTGATTTAGATGGAGTTATTTCAATTTTAATGAAGTCATTTTGGCTAGTATTCCGAACCGAGATATTATGTGCAATTTTCCCAATTTTGTTCATGGAGGTCTTTTTACTTAGTATCCACTATATTCAACAAACACTGAGTTATATCTTTCACATAGAGTTAGTCTCATTAAAAAATATTGAAATTTTATCGAATTTGGTCAAAAGCGAATTTGGGCAAAAGCGTATGCCCAAATATGGGCATACTTTTTAAAGCTCATAGCTCAGCCAATTTTTGACCAATCTGGATGGAAATTCATGTACTAGTCCTAAAACAGGCTTATCTTGCGAATCTGAGTGAAAAATATAGTTCATCATGTAAATCTTAACGAAGAATATAAATCTTCTAATTGTAGGTATATTAAAGTATATTAAAATGTAGGATTTTTTCCGATTTAGACCCGGGGATATACTTTAATATAGTTGCCCCCCCCCCCCCCCCCCCCCCCCCCAGTATTTAGTATAATTAATATTGAGTTTACCAAGAACCAGGGTGTGGAAACTGACCAGCACAGTAGCGGAGGGTTGCGGGTATTTAGGGTTATTTTCTATCGTCCTATCAATGTCAAATATCTTCAAATCATCCACACTTGGCTCCCAAAACCAAAGGAACGGATCACTCTGAAAGACGTACTTTGTAACACAGTTATGGAATAGTAACAGAAAACAACAATGGTAGAAGATGTTTGGTGATCATTTCCATTTTTGCCCCACATTTATTGGTGAAGATAAAGTAACATGTAAACCTAAAACTTGTAACTTCCAACTAGTTTAAAATGTTCCAATCGCAATGATAGACTACAAATAAATAACAGATTTATTTTAACAAATAACAGATTGATTATAGATAAATAAAAGATTTGTTACGTATGTGAATATTATAAAGGAAATGAGGAGAGTATAATACCCAGGTAAAATGATTCTGCCGTTTTCTGACTAAAGTGCTTTTAAGAAGTGTTAAAGACCATTAAAAAATCCAAAGTTTTCAAGCACTTTAAATGACACATATTTGACAAATCTTGGCATTTTAGAAGGTTCCAAAAGGGGATCTTTGGGAGCCTGCAATTGATTCTTTAATGGTTTCTGATAGTTTTCAGGGAAAGTTCTTGACCCAAAAAGGAAATTTGCGTTAAAGAATTCAGAATTTTAAAAGGTCTTTAAGCACATTTACCAGAAAACGGCAGAATTGCTTATAATATAACGTTACCTGCTGCATGAAAGTGGGAATACTGAGAAGTGAATCAACAAAGTGCTTTATATGAGGAAGGTGCTTCAGAGCAAAGCTTTCTGTAGTTGAGCGCTCGAATATTTGGCGACCTATAGTGAAAAGAAGTGCTGAAATCTAGTTCAAATCACAAAATAAACATTTAAAGGTTAAAGAGAATTCATTTCGCATCTTTAGTTCAGCCACCGAGCAGACATTCTATCAGCAGAAAGAGCCAACACAACAGCAAAGTATTTTGTAGACATCCATTTTAGCAGCTCAGGATTGCAATATCCAACTGAATGTGACTTTTAAAGAAGGCGAGCATTCCAAGCTCACTCACCAAGTTCATGTTTTCCTCCCCTGGCGAACTCCCCAGGAAACACTTTCCACTTAACTTGTGCTCGCTCTACGGAGCACAATATCCAATTATAATATCTAGACAAGCTATGAATACCTCACATAGCTTAAATGCTGTGCATTAAAACCCAAAAATTAATTATTCAGTAGACAATAGAAATATTTGCTCACCAGGAAGTTTAACCATGCCACCGTCTTTAGTGATAGCAGTTAACGAACAGTAAAGCTCGTACAACTGATCATAGGACCTGCAATAAAATACAGTTACTCATTATTTTATACTTTTATCCGAGCAGACATGTAAACTTTCTATTTCTCTATCATCTTCGCAATGATTACTGAGTCAGACACTAAGTTACTACAATACTGAGTCTAATGTAAAACTAACCTGTAAACTCTACGTGTGGAACTATCAGTCCACGTGACATCTATCTGATAAGCAAACTGCTTCTTAGGTTTGTGCACTTTCTTCAGATCTTCTATCAACTCCAACTCAATAATCTGCCCATATGATCGGGTGGGTACTTTACCCCCTGTCTTTGGCATTTCTAAAATATCAGTCAAGTGTTAAGACATACCATTAAATACGTGTTAGAGATGCAGGTGACAGGTGAGCCTAGTTTCAAACAAGCTAGCAAACGGAAATAGCTTTTAATTTGCCACTACCTTCACGGCATTAAATCTGACAGCTCAATCTAGGTTCTAACATATAAACTATCATGTTATATATAGATTTTGGCGCTGACGGAGATCAATCTGACAGATAGTTTTAAAATAACGCCGTACGGACGATAACCGGCGAGAAAAACAATCTAGCAAAACATGTCGCTGACAAACATGACAGGTATTTAAAATAGGAGCTCGATCAATCTCCATTTCTAAAGGCATCATGTCATCTAGTAGATTCTACTTCAATTCAGTGCAGGATGAATTTATCAGCACGTGTCATCTCGTGTCTGTAGGTGACAAGAGGAACATCAAAGCAAGCCCCTGTTGCCCGGCGTCTCATCTACCATAGATGTGACGTTGCTAACAGGGGTAAATTGAAGCTTTGTGTGCTTTTTATTACAGCCCTGCAGTAGATTCAATGCTGTATGGGCTAAAGCCGCACTGCAATGTTGTTGGCCATTAGGGGTGCCAGTCTGGGCGGTCAAGGATGTCCTAGGGTATCCCTCTTAGCTGTATCGCACAATCGCACGCGTACCCTCGGGTTTAAATAGTGTGCTCTGGGCTCGCAATTCTGTGTGGTATGGTGATGGAGGATGCCTAGGGCTAACGAAACCCCTACGCGATATAAATTCCTGCATTTCCATTGAAGAATGTGAGGTTTAGTGTCTTGTGGAGGATAACAACTATGTCAGTCCCTGTTTCGGAGTGAGCTCTGCTCCCCGTCTCACACAAGCGCTGGTGCAACCAACCCTTGACATGATCACTTTCCTGCAATGGATACCGGGACCTGTATGCTGTGACTCTTACCTAGTTAGTCCCCGACTACTAGCGCAGTCCAGACAGGGCAACTGCAGTAATGTAGTTGCATTTATCATACAACAACAACAACAACAACACATCAAAGCAGACAAGCCAGACGCCTTCGACCTCATTCCAGGGATAAACGAACAACAAAACAGTTTTTAACCAAATGGATGTAACGTGCTCGATCAGTTCAGTGACTCACAAAACTAATTTAACCATTGAACATGATACGAGTAAATATATTCCAGATTCAAAAGTGCCGCGTACATTGAACAACTTATTAGCGCTCGATTTGATATCAATTTTGATAATCTTATTTTAAATATTAGTTGCGCGCCACACAAAAAACGTACCCTTTGGTTTAATTTATGTGCAATATGCGTTGTACTATTTTTGAAATAATGATAAAACGATGAAATTAAATTGATCAGTTTTTGTGTGTTAAAGTATAATCATTTGAAATAAATTTGAATAGCCAACATTTAATTTACATAATAATTAACAAAAACGCGCGATACGTATAAAATAAATGTATAACTTGTTTAATTTTAAACTTTGCTTTATTATTATTAAATTAACATAAAACCACAAAATTAAGCGGGAAATCTTATAAAATCATTTAAAAATTTAATCACGCCATGGCCGTGCCCATGCTATTGTATTTTAATGAAAAATAAAATAACATAACGGTTACTTCACCTAACCATGTGCTTTCGCGCCACTGCGGACGCGCTTGTTTCACAATTAAGGCGGGCGCGCGCTACTGCAAGCGCAAGGGCTCTGGATAGAGCAGTAGATGTTTTCTTCTAAAAATGTGGGTATGTCGCTTTTCAAAACTATGGTTATAAACACAAATTTGTTGTAGCGCGATGCACTACTGGGTCGCGATGCACTACTGGGTCGCGCGCGCATCAAATAATGCTTCTTCGGTAGATCGGCGAGATGCACCACTGTGCCTCACCGAGCTGCGAAGGATTGACATCGTGAATCAAACAAATTTGATCCTAAATATTGCAAAAAGGTAGGTGCGTGCGCGGGTTTACATAGATAATCAATACTGTCTGGAGTTGTCATACGTTGTATGACCCGCCGTGCACGAAGTGCGCGGCTCCCCCTGTATTATATCGTCAGGACGATAAAGGGGCACAATTGGGAAAATGGGTGATTTATATTCTTTTTATTCCTTGTATTCCTTGTATATATTTTTGCAGACACAAAAAAATGTTCGACTCAAACCTTTTAAGATGGTTATACTTTTACTCAAATTGAGTCGGTATATAGTATGTGGTTCATTTATTGCCGGTGGATCGGTCTTTCTATACAGTTCTATAACTGGTTTCATGGTACACCGTAGTTACTAACTTTTTTTTATCTAGACACTTATTTTACTTCGGTGTATTCCAACAGCCACAATGTTACACAAGTGCAACCAGCCAATTACAGGAAGCCGAAGGATCTTTTTGGCCAGTGACGGTTAAGGTAGTGTGTACCATACTTTCTTCGTCCGAGACTTTGCTGCAATGTGCAGCTCCTCATTTAACCCTCACACCCGATTTCTCGAGTATTCGGCTGAGTAGACCGGGGGGCTGCATAGACCACTCATGATCCTTAACTGAACGTCGACGACGCTCACCCCACGACCAGGCAGTCAGTGGGTTTCGAACTCGCAACCTAACGATTGTAAGACAGGCGTTCTAACCAACTGCGCTACCTGGCCGTACAGTGATGAATCTAGGAATGAAGTTCCGAGCCAATTTCGCCATTCAAAGTTTGAAAAAGTGACCTCTTCAACTGTAGAACTGACTTATTAATCCTAGCAGGACGCAGGTCTGGATCCTCATCAAATTGATTCCATTCTAAATTCTAACCATAAACAACAAAAAAACCATTAACAGATAACTCCGTTTACCATTTGACATGTTCCAGAGTGAACGAGGCCTTCTCCGGACAAATTCTTGAAGGCAAGTCTTCTCTAGCTGAAGTCCGAACAGTATAATTTATCTGATAGTGTATTACTAAGGTGCTCTGCTGATAATTGTAGCAAGGATCCTAAAGTTAAGGAGGTCTACGAGCACAGGGCCAAGAAACAAGAAGGGAGCAGTCGGTGGGGTTACACTAATGAGCTGAGTGCTAGAGAAAGAGATCTCTACTTCAGAGAGTTAGTAGGGGTAACAGTGCAAGGCAGGATGGGCTTGGGATCCAAGAGGAGTGTAGCCAGTGAAAAGGAAAAACTGAAAGAACTGTTATCCCACATCTCAGAGCAGGATATCCTGTTGACACTGGTAGACAAGGGAGTTCAAGGACAATTCTTAACATGGGAAAACACCATGCAGCTAGACCTAGGTTGGAACAACCTTATTTACAACTACAAGATGAGCCCTGCTCTTCTTAAGTTCCACCTCAATGCAACCCATGACGTTGCAAATACTCCAGCAAACATGAGCCTGTGGAACTATGCTGACACAGGACACTGTCCACTTTGCGGATGGAGACACTGCAACATTAAGCACATTTTGGTAGCTTGCAACTTCTCGCTGAACAACAAACGATACAATTGGAGGCATGACAACGTGCTGCGGGTCATTGCGAAATCCCTACTGGATCAAATCGAGAAGTTCAACAACAAAGATTTTAAACTTGAAGTTCAGGACTGGACAGGCTTCAAGTCATCTAGCAGCTGTTACCAAAAACCGAAGACGAAGATGAAAAGAGAGAGCCCTTTTGAGAAAGACCAAGATTGGCAGATTATCTGGGACGAAGATGACCTCCCAGCACAGTTCCCCCAGCACATCTACGGAACTGCAGAACGTCCCGATATTGTAGTCTGGTCTGATAAAGGAAAGGTGGTCATATTAGTAGAGTTGACAGTTGGTGACGAGAGTAACTTTAGTGACCAAGTAGAACGTAAACAAGCACGTTACAACAGAGAGCTTATTCCTGGGCTGCATGGCAGTGGGTGGAAAGCTCAGCTTTTTACGGTAGAGGTTGGGTGTAGAGGCTTCTGGCATCATACCTTACCAGCCCTACTAAACTACTTTGGTGTTACAAAGAGAGTAAAGAAAGCAGTGTTCCAAGAGGCGGCTTTGGTTGCTCTCAGATGTTCCTATGCAATCTGGTTAGCAAGAGAAAACAAGAAGTGGAGTCCCTGCTACAACATCGCACAAAGACCCACTGTTCTACCATCAACTGAGTGAGCTGAGTGTTGGGCCCTTAAAACATTGTTTAAAGCCACACCTGGAATCTCAAGTACCAGGATCAGTGATGGAAGCTAAGAAAACAACAATTTCAAGAAAACAACAATTTTATTTAGTATCAATTAAAGCACACAAAAATATATTTCATATATATATAACTAGCACGAACTTTAGATCAGATATCTTAGGGGACTTGGAGTAGCAAGAGATTGACTAGAAGGTATATAACTTTTACAAAGATACGTCGAGAAGAATCCAGGGTGATACAGGATCGGAGAGTGCAGACCAAAAGTTTACGCACCCACCTTTGCCTCCTGAGTTCTTGGTTGGATAGAAATTTATGCAAACTTGGTCGTTTATACTCCAAGTCCCTTTCTTAAAAGAAGTAGTATTAACTATGTCTAGAGTTAGCTTCGTTCAATAATAACACCTTCAAAGGTCTCTACGATTCATTAAACCCTGAACTTGTCAAGGAAGCCGTTCATCACGCAATGAATACCACCAGACCAGACTGGACACCAGCACTCTGTGATTGGCTGGTCGACCTCGTTGATATCAGCCTAAGATCCTCTATTGGATGCTTTGAAGACAAGTGGTACGTCCAAAAGAACGGAGTGCCTACAGGTGGAAGTCTGTGTGTGCAGTTGGCCAACATAACTGTATTTTATGTAATGAACAAATGCGTTTACAGTAACACTGACATGATGAAGAGAGTTAGGACTGTAAGACGTTACATTGACGATGGTGCAGGTTTCTTCTACAGCACTGAAAGGAAATTTGACCAATGGATTTCCGATGTAAACAAATCCTTGAAAGAATATGGGCTACTCATTGATGAATCCCAATGGAAGGAAGTTGGCACACCTGTGGCTTTTCTTGATATCGAGTTTTGTTTCGACCCTGAGGGAAACTTACAAACTGACCTTCATGTCAAGGAAACAGATTCAAGAAGCTATCTACACTTTAGCAGTGCACATCCAAACCACATTTATAGTGGAATAGTTTACAGCCAGTGCATCAGGCTCAGAAGAATAATCAACTCGCAAGAACGACTGGAAACCAGATTGAGTGAATTAAGCCAAGCATTCAAGGCAGCTGCATATCCCTCAAAAATGGTGAACAACATCAGCAAAAAAGTTCTCAACTCAGAAAGAAACCTTGAACGAAGACCTCCCAAGGACAACACACTGAAGCCAGAGATCCTGCCAATAAGGGTTGTCTCAACCTACGGAAGTGACTCTGATATCGTCACCACAGTGATTAAGTATGAGGAGAACTTAAAGAAGACCAGAAGTTTTTGTAACCTGAGTGACTCAAAACAACAGAGTAACACCCTTGAAGAAAAGAAGAATGGCAAAAAGTTCTTCCAGTTTGTCAAGAAAACAGGAAGCAACCTCAAAAGCCGGTTGGTTAAGGTGAAAGACATAGCTCTGGGGAATAAGCACGGTCAAACAAAACCGTGTAGAAAGAAGAACTGCGCAACGTGTGAGTCTATTGATAGTGCTACACAAATCAGCATCAATGGGAAACGGGTAAAACCAGCACCAGGTACATGCATCACTTACAACATCATATATTTGATCAGATGTAAACTGTGTGAGAAACCATACGTGGGCAAATCCACCAGAATGCTACGGGTAAGGTTTGGCGAACACAGAAGAGCATTCTACAAGATCATCAGTGGGCAAAAGGTTGACACGGATGATGACTCAAACTGTGTAGGACTCCACCTCCATATAGAGCATGGATTGTCTCAGAAGGAAAATTTTAACAATAGTGTTTCAGTGTGTATTCTAGAAAATTCAAGTCCTAGTAGTTTAGATGTAAAGGAGCACCGATATATACATGCCTTAAAGTCCCTTCGCCCCTCAGGAATGAATAGTACATTCCTTTACTGCATAATTAATTTTTATTTTGTCCGAGGGGCTCTCCATAAATTATTTTAAAATATACTTGGTCCATTTATTGATGTTTCATTTATCACAGCAGTTTCCTTTTCAGAGTTTGAGTTTATATTTAGAAACTAACCATACTATCTTTTAGATTTATGTCACTTATGATGGCTCCGGCTGAAAGTACTATGACTCATTTTATTTAGAAGATCGTAGTTTCATTGCTTCTGAAGTAGCTATCAGTTCGCCGGTCATTGTTGGGTATAATACTCTTGTGAATAACAATATCAATATAATCAATATCAATATCAGATAAACCTACCGAATAAATTATTAAATATCAATTAATTCATTCCGATAAAAATTTTTATAAATTTAGATGTTTAACTTATCTAAAAACATTACAACAAATGGTTAAAAAGCGCCCAAAATCGATTTGAAAGATTTTCTGTCTATAGTACAATCATGATAGTAATAGTAAGTGTGTGCCGCTGCAATTAGATTTGATTACTGCAATTTGAAATTGTTTGGAGTCCAAGTATCTTTTAAGTCAGCTGCCTGTGCTTGTATTAATAGTGCTTTGGTTCTCAGTTTTATCAAGCTAATGGACGTTTCTAAGCAATTGCTTGAAGTTAAAATTTTTCTATGAACAGTGTTCCAAAGCTTGGCTGCATTAAACAAAAAGGTGTTTGATTTATTTAGGAGAATAACCATTAGACTCGTTGCACGGTTTGAAATGTTGATAGCCTCATAAAGGGAGTATGGGCAGTGGTACTTGATAATCTTAGAGAATTCTAAAATACAGTGATATTTGTACAAGTTTTGAGTCGTAAGAATTTTTAATCTATTAAAAATGGGTTTTGTATGCTCCTTTTCAAAGTGTTTATGGTCTAGTTTTTGCATACCGTATGGTCTAGTACGTGCACATGTTGATTGTTTATCTAAATATGAGTCAAGGTCGCCAAAAAGGATCCTTATACAGTGCTTCTGTGTGATGAAAAGACTATCATTGGACCGTTCTTTGAGGACAACACCCCAAACACTTATACCATAACTGAGATGTGATTCAAAAAGAGCATTATATATTTTCAAATATAGTTCAGAAGGTATCGAGTGCCGAATTCTGCAGATTGCACCAGTCATAGATCTCAGTTTTTTACGGATGTAGTGCATGTGGGCAATCCAGTTTAGCTTACTATCTATAACAACACCTAAGAATTTGGTATCCTTGACTTTAGTAATAACCTTACCATTGATGAATATTGATCTAGATTCATCTAGCAGGATAGCAAATGGTCTGGTCCGTGCACAGGTGTCATCATATTCAGAGGCAGGTTTAAAATGTATGTAGCAGCATTTGGACATGTTGATATGAAGTAGATTACATTTCATGTAAATCGAGACATGTTTAAGTACTAAGTTGGCTTTTTTGTATGTTGCTTCTCTAGATGGTCCTGATATGAAGATATTAGTGTCATCAGCATAAAGTACAAATTTCACCTCACTGTCTGAAAAGCAGTTTACTATATCGTTCATATACAATAGGAAGAGTAACGGCCCTAGAATTGACCCTTGCGGTACTCCAAATTTCACGTCCATTGTTTCTGATGGTACATCGTTATACATAACATACTGCTTTCTGTTAGTCAAATAGCTTTTTAGTAAGGTAAGTGCTGTGCCCCTAATACCGTAGGAATTTAATTTGCATAAAAGAATATCGTGATCAAGGGTGTCGAAGGCTTTGCTCAAGTCAATGAATATCCCTAGGACATGTTTATTGCTTGCCAGAGACTTAGTAACGGAGTCTATAGATTTGTGTAGAGCATGGGTGGTAGAATGGCCTTTTCTAAATCCAAACTGTGAGTCTGTTAGTACACCTTTAGATGTGAAGAAATTATAGAGGCGTTTATAAATGACCTTCTCGAAGATCTTTCCAAATAAAGGTAATATTGATACAGGCCGATAATTTTCAATGCATTCTTTATTGTCTTTCTTGTAAATAGGAATAACTTTACCAGTTTTAAAAATACTTGGGAATGTACCACTTTGTATACATGTGTTGTAAAGCCTAGCCAAGGTACCAGCAATGAGCTTGGCCGGTTTTTTTACAACAACTATAGGTATGTCACTTGCCTTACCATTTTGAAAGTCTCGGATCACCTCTATAATTTCTTCTTCATTAGTTTCTTCCAGGTATATGGAGTCAGATACCGAATTAGACATAAACTGAGCAAATGATTCTACTGGTTCCAGAGAAATACTATTGTTTGACAGTACATTTTTATTGAGATTACTTGCAAGAGATGTAAAATATTCACAGAATTTGTTAGCAATTATTCGTCTGCAAGTAACTCTCTGGCCATCTATGACAAAATCGTCCTTACATCTAGACAAATTTTTGCCACGGAGTTCATTTATAATTTCCCAAGTCTTTTTTGAGTTCATGCTGTACTTCTCGAATTTTTGAGTATAGCACATGGCCTTTGCCATCTTTATTGAGCTCTTGAGAAACTTGTCGAATTCCTTGTAGTAGATGTGCTTGTTTGGATCCCCATCAGGTAGTTTTAATGTACAAGTCTTCTTCCATTCGAAATACAACCTAGCTTTCTTGTCGATGGAGTTAATGAGGCCCTGGGTGATCCAAGGGTTGGTTATGCTGTTACGTTTAGTGGTTCTAGGAGTTAGAAGTTTGCAAGACAAATCTATCTTTTCTTGAAATAACTGCACGAAAGAGTCAAATGTGTTACAGCTGTGGTGGAACCTATCTATATCGTTTTCTATTTCAAGACAGAGCTTCTCTAAGTTAGCATTACTATAGTCGTAGTGTATAGTAATTTTGTCTGATGAATCAGGTGTTGGCACAGAGTCAGGGGAAAGTTCAATAAGAGTGAATATAGGGTGATGGTGGGAGATCTTGTCAGATATCACACCAGAAATAAGGGATTGATCTACGACATTGGTATGGATATTGTCAATACAGGTCCTGGAACAGCCAGGCATTTGGTGAGTTGGTACTGATATGGTTGGTATGAAGCCGTTGTTGAATATTATTTCTTGGAATTTGTCCTCTGATGGAGATGGGTCGTTCAAAATGTTAACATTGAAATCACCAAGAATATATACTTTTTTGCCATTCAGTTTTGAGAGAATACATTCATACGCTTTGTTGAACATCTCAAGTGATGCGTTTGGGGGACGGTATATAACCCCTACGACAGTTGGATCTTGCAAGCTAGTGATAGATACAAACAGTGATTCTATGTGTTCATTACAGAGAGATAAGTCAGTGATTTTGTTAAAGTTAAGGGAATCGTGTAGGTAAAGACACACTCCTGACCCTTTACCCTTGAACTGGTTTTTCTCTTGGCAAAAGTAGCGTGATTGGTAACAGGAGGAGTATCCGTTAAGCTGATACAGAGTTCCATTTTCGGGATTAGTGTTTGTTTCTGCAAGGCCGATAACAGAGAATTTGTGGTCGATACAAGACAATTCAACTGCAAAGTTGTCGAAGTTTGATGCATTTCCATCAATATTTAGAAATAATTTGGACAAATATTTAGCTGAATTTTTAGGTAGGATGGTGGCATTCAACTCTGTTATTGAGAATGTTTTGCAATTTTCAAGAATCTTTGAGCTATTGTAGATAGATTCAATATAATTAACTGGCTCATCATCAATGAGGCCATTGTTTGCAAAGTGGGGAGCTTGGTAGAAAGGGTTATACCGAACGATATCATTGGCATCAGTGCATATTTTGCAGTATGTTGCATCTCGAAATTTGACTATGTTATCATCAGTTTTGCATTTTTTGTGCATTATTTTGTCACACATCTGACAAGTTATGAATGGATGTCCAGCACGCACAGGTCTATTGCAGCAGCAGCAAATTTCGCATATTAGTTTGGCTATCATGACATAACTACGGATCTACGAGAACGTGGGGAAAATCTTTTTTGGGCCTTGGTAACATCACTGAACAACCTCCCATCAACGGGGCTACCTAGGATCTTATGTGCAATTGCCCGGGAGAGTTTAAAGATACCGCTTGACCCCAGGTGGATTGGGTCATCCGGCTTCTTGTATCTACAAAACTGCTTGTCCAGTAGACCCTCCTCATCAACAAAACTATCAAAATCTAAAGTGCCTATTCTAGTATTAGTATTACAGTACCCAAATAATAAACTATTAAACTCCATGGCTCTGTCATTCAGCCAGGAGGACCTAGTTGGAAGGATGGGTGAGACAATAACTTTAGAATATGGACACATATCACAAATATTCTTGAGCTTCTTCATCAGCTCATTAGCCCAATGTTTAACATCACCCCCTCCCCTCTTGATATTATTTATACCACAGTGTACTACAACGTTCTTGTATCCAACACAAAGAACAGGGTCTAACTGATCTATTGTGAAACATTCGATTCTTTTCCCAGGCAGCTTGTGTCCAAATGTTCCTTTTCCAGCCCCAAATTTGAGGAACCGGGTGTTTGAATCACCGACAATCAAGGTCGCATTGATGCTCCTGCTTACGTAGCGGAAGGTAATACTGTATCTTAAGTCCCTCTTTTCTGTGCTTTTATCAATTCGGTGGTCCCAAAGAAACTGGGACTGTTTGCTCATGACATAGAGACTACGTCCCTCTATTGTCTCTACGACCTCTCCTTCAAGCTGATCCTTTTTTGTGAATTTTACAGAGCAATCACCACCTAAGGATACTGTAAATATGGAACTATCATGGACCAGTGATTGCTCGTTATCAGAGTGCTTAGGAAGAAAGCTGTTCCCATCAGTGTACCGATTTATCAAGCACTGATTGATTGCTGAACTAGGACATCCTTCCTTTATCTTGGAGACAAGCTTATTAAGAACCTCAGGAAATTCTGTTGATGTCGGTTTTTCAGCTTTAGCCCCCGGGTACTGATAAGGTTCGCCAAAGCTCACAACCCCATGTCCATTTTCGGAGTTACTATCAAAGGCTTCCTTCTGTTGGTCTAAGAAAACTGAAAGCTCAGAGTTCAATTTTTCATCTACAAATTCTGGGACATACGACAGAATGTGCTTGGACTTAGGGTCGTCTACACTTGCATGCTTCTGTGCATCTAGGAGAAGCTGTTCTTGGTCCATTTCACATGGTGCGGGTGACCCTATATTAAAAGGAGGCATGGGCAGATCAGGGGTGGAAACATTTGATGACCTACTGTTTTTAAAACAGCTAAGCAGATACATAGATGGAGTTGCTATCGAAAGATATAGAACTCAGGTATCCAACATCGTACCTTGATTATATTGTAGTATTTTCTCATAAATGCTAAAAAATGACCTCTGAGGTTCGAACCGGGATGAGCTCAATAACATAAGCCGCCTTAGCCGCCGTGCTACTAGAGGCTCAGCAGATTTACAATATGTAACGCTATAATCTATATAAAAATACGCGCACGCAAGTAACTTTTCTTTATTTTATGGATCCAAATAAAAGCGACATACCCACAATTCTGAGAAATAAACCTCGCGCGACATAAAGCGACATAATCGCAATTTCGCCCACACATTTGCTAGAACACCTCCTTGGATAGAGCAAAACGGTTACCAGTATTTTATTTGTTGCATTCTCTTTGAAAAGTAATTAAAATGTATATTTAAAACCCATGAAGTCTGAAAGAAGTCAATGTAGAAATATAAATTGTCTTTTAACCCTATGTCATAGGGATGTTTTGAAATTTACTTCATGGGCCTGGCACGCGCGCATACAATGCCAAATACGCGGCACTTTTTTCAAGCTTCTCGCATTCGAAATTGAATCCGCGCTAGCTAAATTGTTTGCCCAAATGTTTTAATTTTTTAGCGCGATGCATAAATGCATGAATGGGCTGTGCCGTGCATCAAGTAATGCTTTTCGCAACTGACAACTACTTTTGTTGGTCATTGGTTCATAATAAAATATTTTGCTCAGCTCAAAATTATCGCCAACCTTAATTTCAGTTAAGTCTTACCTAGATTGCTAGTCTATTGCTTGCTCCTCTCACGTAATTCGAGAAGCTCAAAAAGAGCGCCGCGTGCATTAAGGAAAACAAAATCCCCTTGCATTCGCTCCCTGCAAACCTCTCACCGACAAAAGCACCAGCCATCAGATAATAATTTTAGGGCGTCCACAGACGCCTGAACACCATCAATAGCTGCCATTGGAACCATTATTGATGGTTAAATGAGGAGGGGTCCTGCCAAAAGATCAATAATCTTCTTAGGATACCCTTTAGTACATCTACATTCTAGATTGTATTGTACTGTATACAGTGGCGAGACGCACCTGTGTGCCGCCCCTGCAAATATTTTTACTGCCCCCAAAAGTACCCCAAATATTTTTTTTACGCATTGATGAATGCTCCCCTAAGGCGGACTGTATACACTATACATAGTACTATATTACTTGTTGATTAATAATTAACACCCATACATAGTGTTCTTGTAAAATCACACTCAATGGAAATGTGGCTTGGATTCTTGATTCTTGATTGGGAATAGTAACAACTGTTTCTTAAAACATAGCCTGCCGTACAACACGTTGCTGGATAACAAAGACTGTATATCCCTAAATGTGTCTTGTAGCTCAAATTTTAGGCTACTGCACTAAATGAAAGTCTTAGTATGTTGTTGATAGTTCGATTGATAATAGATCATAACTTAAAACTGTCCTATGCTATGCATATTTTCAAATCACATTGACGTTCAACTCATTAGGTCACCTATGCATGAATATCTCTGAAAAAACTAATCTACAATATTCTCATTAGCAGGCTCAAAAATGGCATCAGCTACTAATGAAACTAGTTCATTAGATACAGATTTGCAGAGGATTAGGTTGGAAGAGAGGCATCTGCAAAAATTTAAAGCAGAGAAGATAGCTGAAAAGTGGCGTCAACAGGACAAATATATCGATTTCTTAGAGGATAAGTTAGATCAACTGAAGGACCAATCTAAATCAAAGTTAGATTCGCAGAATCAAGATTCAACCAGAAGAGAAAATATTTTGATTATGAGACTTGCAAGCAAAGAACAGGAGGCCCAAGATATGATAAACCAAATTCAGGTAATGCTCTATAGTCTCAAAATGTATCTATATTATAAAAGAAGTCTTCAAAGTTCATGAAATAATTACAAGATGTCATGTATGTTCTTATATATTTCTTTAGATTTCATCTGCATTTGGTTGCAATTTTTGAAACATTTAATAACAAAACTTATCTACTCAATCTACAATTTTTAATCAAATGCAAATTTCAGGAACTGAAATGTTCTCTGGCTCCTTCAACAAGTAACTTGCGGACAACCCTATTGGATCCTTGTGTAAATTTGCTTTTCCAGAAGATGCAATCTCAAATAAAGGAACTCCAGGGTAAGCTAGCAAAAGCAGAAGAAGAACTCAATGCCTGGTCTTTTACTGCTGACAGTGTGACAGGAAAGGTTAGTTCTTATCTATTTATTCATACTATTTTTCGACTATGGTCATCATGAAAATAGAGAAACAAAATATCATCCTACTCATATTATTCTTATGTATGTTCTGATTTGGCAACCAAAGCCAGATGTTTATAGTATCATTCTTGGTAAATGGTAAGTCTCTCATTGAATCTAAAGTTTTTCCTAACTAGTTTTTTATTTCAGAAACTGATGGGGAAATGCAGAATGTTGATTGACGAGAACGAAGAGTTGGGACGTCAGTTATCACAGGGTCGTGTAGCTCAGCTTCAAGCTGAACTGTCTCTGCAAAAGAGTGCAAATGAAGAAATGCAGAAGAATTTGGATGAAATGACTGGATTTGTTCTTCAGCTAGATGAGGAAGTGAGTCTTAATATGTGGATATTTTAGTTAACTCACAGAAAAAGTGTTTTTATTTCAAGATTTGTACCATTTCATAGTTTTGTGCTCTTATTGAATTTTTACACTACAATTTGCATTATACATTTTAATGTTACATTTTCACAGGTCGAAGGCATGCAGGCAACTATATTGCATCTACAACAGCAACTTAAATACACACAAGACAAGTTGAAGACAGCAAATGAAAAGCTAGAAAAAAATTATGAGGTGAATTTTCAAATTTACTTTTAATTATTTTTGTTTTAGGCTTTTCCATTTATGGGTCCATGTAATTGCGGTCATCGCTTGCGATGAGCTTCCGTGTTTGGTTGCCCATCAAATTTTACAGATGGTGTATCATCAGTTCGTATTATTTAATTTAATTTCTCCATTTCTGTAATCAGTAAAATTTGAAAAGTATTTAATAAAAAAAAGTATATTTACGTGAAACAGTTTATTGCAATTGATAGTGGCTGGCTGAAGTTTTCAAATGATCTATGTTGCATAAATTTCGGCCTCAAAAAACCGCTCTCCTTCTTTTACCTCTCGTCATTTTAATTGTTGAAAATAACTAGCTTGTTTTAGGATAAAAGAAGGGATGAAGCAGAATCGTCATCTAAAATAAAATCAGAAAAGTACGACGATGATGAGAAGGTAAGGATTAGATAAAACGTTAAAAGTCCAGTTTTGTTTTTATATTAGTTCTGTAACCTGGTCCTTTCATTTTAGCCTACTTATTACTTACATATTTTATCGATGCCCAACTTTTATTATAACTGCAAAACGTCTTACTGTAATTTGTAATTTGTTTAAACTCAGGTTAAAAAGTACCCACGATCACTAAAATTTTAGTTAAGTAAGTTGAAGCTTGCTGTTTCAAAACCTTGCCTGAACCCATTTCTTGCAGCAATTGATGATTTAGTAGAATTTATGTTTGCCATAATGTCTAACATTTGCTTCACACTAGTTTTAACCATGACATAATCTTAATGGTGTAAATGGCACTTGGCATATTAACTGATTACTGAATAACGTTAATGAAGTTATTATTTTTAAATGCAAAATGAAGAGGTCATACTGCAGACATTGAAGTGCACTATCAGTAAAGCATAGAATACTCTAAATTTGCTGCTGATAGAGACGCATATATTGCTTAATCATAAAACCTTCAGGATCTAGTCCTAGACTGCTCAGGAGCTTAAAAATCCATTAAGAATTATCATTACTCGCTATTTTAAAAATAACTTCATGATTTCAGCTTAGTATCGTTTGTTTAAATTCCTTTTTATTACTGCGCCCTTTCTTTTTCAATATTTGCTTTAATCACTGAAACAAGAACCATTGATTGCTCTTTCAAACTGTTTTACGTTTGTCCTCGACTGTTGAATTACTGATCTAAACCATAATATATATCATCAGATTTGAAAAATTCAAAGAAGTGATATTAAACTTTTGATTCGGGTTCAGCAGGGACTAGATAAGACCTCAGTCGTGTAATGGGTACATGTAATAGGTACATGTAGCATGGTTATGATATGTAACCAAACTTATAAGTCTCTAGAAAAGGGCAGGTTATTCTCGAATGAAATATCAAAATGTCCTGAACGTCTTGTTGAACTGAACATCAAGATATATTTCAGTTCTAGTATCCAATATAATCAGAACTTAACGTAATTATTTTCATCACACATATTGCAATCACAATAGTGCTTTAACATTGCCCCTGCGTTTCTAACTATTAGTAATGATACTAATAGTTTAAAATGGGTAGACTAACTTCCTTGGCAAATGCCCCTTCCTAGTTGGACCCGATTAGGAAATTTGGCATTATATGAGAGAAAACTTAATCAAGGTATTTGACAGCAGGATAAGAGGAAACGGTCAGAAGACGAGGAAGAAGTCGTTAAAAAGAAGAAAGATAAGGTGAGAAGTAAGTCAGGCAAGGAAAGTAAGAGGAATAAACACAAGGATAAGAGCCAAAACGATGAGAACTGATATAATCTTCAATGTTTATAATATGTATAATTTTGAAATGGTCTTATCAAAAATGAGTGGGTACCATCTGTGGAACTTGTTATATTTTCTTATTTTTTAATTAAACATTTTTATGATTACGTTCCACATAGACATGAAGAATTATAAACTATTTTCCTTGAACC
>NC_087078.1:20066605-20109789 GCF_026151205.1 Bolinopsis microptera | reverse complement strand
GCCCGGGGATTGAATTTGGGGAAATTTAAAAATGAGGGGAAAGAAATTTGGTAACATCTGTGGATGTGCAGGATTGGCAGATCGGAACCCCAAACCCCGGGCCCGGACCCTGCCGGGACAAACCCGTCACCCGAAACATAATTTCTGTTTAAAAAAAAGATTTTCCCCCAATCAAATTAGCAAACCCCGCCCTCAGAAAATGCTACAGGGGCTAGCAGCGCATGGGTATACCCGCATGCCCCCTTTTTTCAGAAAACGCAAAGGGTTGGTTGGCTCTGGAGATAGGTTTTTTCAGATAGGGGGGGAGGTAGGGGGGATTCCAAAAATTTTGTTTCCCGAGAAACCCTAAATTTATTTTTTTCAAGAAGGAGTTTATGATAAATATTGATGCGTTTTGATAAAGTTTTTCTTTAAAATTATTTCAGATTTTAAATGATCTCGAAGGGTTTCTTAACGTTTTTTAAGCCCCTTTACACCACCGCTGATTGGGTTTCCCCTGCGAGAGTGAACCCGGGTTGGGTTCGGGGGTGAGGGAAAACCCCGCTTATTTTTGGAAAAACTGGTTTTTTACAGTAATATTTACTGGGAGACATGGGCCCGTACAGTGGGCCCCCGGGCCCGGGCGGGGTATCTCGAAATGCCCAGAGATTTCAAACGGAAAAACACGTCCAATCAATATATAAAACCGGGGGCATGAATTTCCCAGATTTTGGAAAAATGTTGGGGAAAAATTTGGGGCCCGAAAGGGGGCAGAATTGTGGGCCGATTTTGGGAAAAATTTCCCTTTAGCCAATTTTGCCCCGGGCGGGCTTTAAACGGGTCCGGCATGGTAGGGGGCCCTTTACTATCATTTCTAACCAGTCAGAAGAAACGAAATAAAGGGCCCCGGGCCTTGGGAAAAAAAAGAAATTTAACCCAAAAATAACTTATCCTGAATCCCTGAAAAGGGGCTGAAACCGATTGGGGGCATTGGGGAAAGAACCAAAGTGTCCCTGACAAGTTTGGTGGGGCTAAGGGATTTTAAAAAGGGGGCCCGGGGCAATTTTTCCAATTTGTTTCAATATTTTAGTTTGTGGAAAAATTTTTTGACCGATTTGGAAAAGCCCTTTTAGCCGGAATTTTGCCTGGACTGACTTGGAACGATTTTGGCATGGTAGAGGCAGGGGTTTCAAACATTCTAAACCTTTGAATCGAAATATTGCCCTGGTTTTTGGAAAGAACAAATGAACAAAAAAGGGAAAATTATCCTAGAATCCCCTGAAATGCTTAAACCCATTGGGGGGATTTGGGGGGAAACCAGAAGTGTCCCGACAAGTTTGGGGGGTTAGCATGTTAAAAAGGGCTCGGGGGGGAATTTCCCTTTTTTATTTTAGAGTAGTTGGGGACGGGGAAACTTTGTTACCGATTTTTGGGAAAAAGGGGCCCCTTGGGAGCCGTTTTTTGGGGGGGGCGGGCTTGGAATCGATTTGCATGTAAGGGGCATTTACTACTTTTTTAACCACAAGTGCGAAATATTGCCCTGGTTCATGGAAGGAAAAGAAAAAGAACAAAAAAAGGAAAATTATCCTAAAACGCCTGAAAGAACTAAACCGAAGGGGGCGTTGTAATATACCAGAAGTGTCCCTACAATTTGGTGGGTTTTAACATGTTAAAAAGGGATTTTGGGCAATGTTTTCCATTTTGGAAATTTTAGAGTATTTAATCGTGGAAACATTTGGGGAAACCCATTTGGAAACTCCCTTGGGACCGTAATTTTGGCCCTGGACTCTTGGGAAACGATCTGGCATGGTAAAGGGACATTTACTATCATTTTTTAACCACTTAGGGAAATTCGAAATAAATTTCCCTGGAGTTTTAGCTCGTGGAAAACCCTTTTTGGCCAATTTGGGAAAAAATTTGGGGGTAAAGGGTGGAAGATTTTGCCCTTCTTTGGGGTTTATTCCGGGAAACAATTTTATTTCCGCTCATCATTCGGGGGGGAAAAGGAGATAAACGTTCATTTTAAAATTTTGGGGAAATTTTAAAAACCCGTCAATGATTCAAGGGCCCAATTAAAGCTGACAATTTCAGCTCCTTGGGGCCATAAAAAGGATAACTGAGGGCACGTGACATCGGTCCACACGGACCTTTATTTTGTTAATCCTCAACCCTGATCAATTCTAACGGGTCGGATGCCGACAGTTTAAATTTTTTTACGTCCCCCAAGCTCCAAATTTCTTGATTTCCGGCCTTATATTGGGTAATACGTTGGGGGCGTTGTAAATTTGGGCCCAATTTAAAAGGAGCCAAAAAAGCTCAATTTAGCACATCGGACCACCCTTCCCGAAACCCACTGCATTCCAACCAAACGGGGCCCCAACGGTTTTGCTCATTTTTGGCGAACTGGGGTTGGTTTATTTTTGTGTTCATTTCCCTTCATTCCCCTGAAAACCGGGAAATTTTTTCAAAAAGAGGCAAATATAAGTACTCATGCCCCTTTTATCAACCAGGGCAAAACCCAAATCAGTTTTACGGGCCCAAAACACCCAAAAAAAATTTTCCAAAAAGGGACAAATTTTCCACGACTTTAACAAAACCCCCAAAAAAAAACATTGGCCCCAACCCCTTTTTTAACATACTAGACCCACCAAACTTGTCAGGACACTTCTGGTAGCATTACCAATCGATCCCGATCGGTTTCGGCTCAGTCCAAGGCATTTTGAGACAATGTTCATTTTTGTTCATTTCATTCATTCCTGAATCAGGGAAATAATTCACAGAGGCTTAAAATGTTAGTACTCATGACACTGTATCATACCAGGGCAAATCCAACTCAGTTTACGGACATATACAGCCAAAAATATGTTTTTAATCCTGTCACAAATGTTTCCACGAACTCGGATTCATCTACTGATAAACCGATATTATGTGATTACATTAGCGGCAAACGCGATCGCCTTTTTAATTTGTTCTGATTAAAGCCGCGCTTTCAGACCAATTATAACGCGCACTCATCTAGAAACCAGTGCGCGCTACTCGTATTTTATCCACCCACACAAATAAAATTTGTTACCCGTCCACTTCCTTATATTATTACGAAATGTGTCATTTGCCCGTAATGATCTAACACAATACGTAAATTAACACGCCCGATGGTTGAAAAAATCCTACACAATGTCTCTTGACACTGTTAACGATAACCAATTTATATCGTTGCCGCTGAATCACATGATATATTCTCAGATCAGATACACCTGCCGCCATCCCCTCCCCAGCTCGGACTCTTTCCCCTGCCTCCTCTCCGTCTCCAATACCAGATGCTAAAGACACTGCTGCTGATGCAGGTCCTAAAGAAGACTCGGCTCCTAAGAAAGATCTGTTCAACGCTTGGGGTGATTCTCGCACACCATCCCCACCTCCTATACCATCTGAACCTGGTAAATCCCCACCTCCTATGCCAAATGAACCTGGTAAATCCCCACCTATGCCATCTGAACCTGGTAAATCCAACCTCCTATACCATATGAACCTGGTAAATCCCCACCTCACATACCATCTGAACCTGGTAAATCCCCACCTCCTATACCATCTGAACCTGGTAAATCCCCACCTCATATACCATCTGAACCTGGTAAATCCCCACCTCCTATGCCATATGAACCTGGTAAATCCCCACCTATGCCATCTGAACCTGATAAATCCCACCTCCTATACCATATGAACCTGGCAAATCCCCACCTCATATACCATCTGAACCTGGTAAATCCCCACCTCATATACCATCTGAACCTGGCAAATCCCCACCTCATATACCATCTGAACCTGGCAAATCCCCACCTCAAATACCATCTGAACCTGGTAAATCTCCACCTCATATACCATCTGAACCTGGCAAATCCCCACCTCATATACCATCTGAACCTGGCAAATCCCCACCTCATATACCATCTGAACCTGGCAAATCTCCACCTCATATACCATCTGAACCTGGCAAATCCCCACCTCATATACCATCTGAACCTGGTAAATCCCCACCTCCTATACCATCTGAACCTGGTAAATCCCCACCTCATATACCATCTGAACCTGGTAAATCCCCACCTCATATACCATCTGAACCTGGCAAATCCCCACCTCATATACCATCTGAACCTGGTAAATCCCACCTCCTATACCATATGAACCTGGTAAATCCCCACCTCATATACCATCTGAACCTGGCAAATCCCCACCTCATATACCATCTGAACCTGGTAAATCCCCACCTCATATACCATCTGAACCTGGTAAATCCCCACCTCATATACCATGTGAACCTGGTAAATCCTCACCTCATATACCATCTGAACCTGGCAAATCCCCACCTCATATACCATCTGAACCTGGCAAATCCCACCTCATATACCATCTGAACCTGGTAAATCCTCACCTCATATACCATCTGAACCTGGTAAATCCCACCTCATATACCATCTGAACCTGGCAAATCCCACCTCCTATACCATATGAACCTGGCAAATCCCCACCTCATATACCATCTGAACCTGGTAAATCCCCACCTCATATACCATCTGAACCTGGCAAATCCCCACCTCATATACCATCTGAACCTGGCAAATCCCCACCTCATATACCATCTGAACCTGGCAAATCCCCACCTCATATACCATCTGAACCTGGCAAATCCCCACCTCATATACCATCTGAACCTGGTAAATCCCCACCTCATATACTATCTGAACCTGGTAAATCCCCACCTCTTATACCATCTGAACCTGGTAAATCCCCACCTCCTATACCATATGAACCTGGTAAATCCCCACCTCATATACCATCTGAACCTGGCAAATCCCCACCTCATATACCATCTGAACCTGGCAAATCCCCACCTCATATACCATATGAACTTGGTAAATCCCCACCTCCTATACCATCTGAACCTGGTAAATCCCCACCTCATATACCATCTGAACCTGGCAAATCCCCACCTCATATACCATCTGAACCTGGCAAATCCCCACCTCATATACCATCTGAACCTGGCAAATCCCCACCTCATATACCATCTGAACCTGGCAAATCCCCACCTCATATACCATCTGAACCTGGCAAATCCCCACCTCATATACCATCTGAACCTGGTAAATCCCCACCTCCTATACCATATGAACCTGGCAAATCCCACCTCCTATACCATCTGAACCTGGTAAATCCCCACCTCATATACCATCTGAACCTGGCAAATCCCCACCTCATATACCATCTGAACCTGGCAAATCCCACCTCCTATACCATCTGAACCTGGTAAATCCCCACCTCATATACCATCTGAACCTGGTAAATCCCCACCTCCTATACCATCTGAACCTGGTAAATCCCCACCTCATATACCATCTGAACCTGGTAAATCCCACCTCCTATACCATCTGAACCTGGTAAATCCCCACCTATACCATCTGAACCTGGCAAATCCCCACCTCATATACCATCTGAACCTGGCAAATCCCACCTCCTATACCATCTGAACCTGGTAAATCCCCACCTCATATACCATCTGAACCTGGTAAATCCCCACCTCCTATACCATCTGAACCTGGTAAATCCCCACCTCATATACCATCTGAACCTGGTAAATTCTTCGTTGAACAGTTTTGAGGTGACTGGTTTCTGAATTATCGTTCGGAATTGATCAACTATCCAATTAAATAAGTTAATCGGGTTACTGTTACTTTTATTAAATTGTATAAATAATCATGAATCATAATAGTACACCGCTACAAGAGATTGAAACACTATAACTCTATAACACTATAACTCTATAACCTGCAGAACCGACCAGAACTCCCACCCCAGAACCATCTCCATCTCCAGCACCAGTTCCAGAGCCTACACCTCCGGAGCCAGAGCTAACTCCTATTGGCACCTGCATTGCTATCTACTCCTTCGAGGCTCAGGAATCTGACGAGCTTTCTATCATCGAGGGGGGCACTGTCGAAGTTGTAGGTAAGTCTCATACTTAATGTACAATTAACAACTGTGTTACGTGTCACATACTAGCAGTGTCATCAAAGATGAAAATCCACAATATTAATCTTGAGCCTATTTGAAGATTATTTAGTTTCATCCCCAGAGTTTGTAGACGATGATTGGATCAAGGGAAGAGTTGGTGACCAAGTTGGTATTTTCCCCCGATCATATGCCTCGTTTGGAGACGAAGAAGTAGAAGAAGAAGCATTGGAAGAGATATTGGAGGAAGATACACATTCAATGGGTGTGTTCTATGACTTTGAAGCAGGAGCTGACGATGAGTTGAGTTTGACGGCGGGTGATATGGTTAAAGTTATTAGTACTGTTGGAGTGGAGTGGATTAAAGGTAGGTTTTGGTAAAATATCAGCTTTTTTAAACATATCAGCTGTGTTTGGGTTGCTGTTGGTCTGTTTGTTTGTTTGTTTGTAGAACCCGTCCCAATCTCGTATCGGAAACTGACGAAACTCAATTTTGAGTACATGAATACGGGTGGTACCTGCAAGAGTGTTCATTAAGCATTTGGAGTTCTGTAATACTGTAGTTACAATCGTGCTAGAGTATTTTTATTATTTACAATCGATATCAGATCGGTATCCTTGCATGCTTCCAAAATTTGGGGGGTAGGAAGCTCAATCTCAATTCTGAAACATGATTTTTCCGAAATTGAGATTGAGAAAATTGAGAAAATTGAAAAAATTTAAAATCTTTTAAAATCATTTTTCCGTTTAACTCAGTTCACTGATCAGTCCATAATGTTCCGATTACTGTTAAAATTACGTATACAGGAGTACAATAATCTGTATGTATCGCTGTTACTAGGACATTATAGATGATAAAATTGACTCTGGTAGCAACCATGATCAAAAAACTTAATAAAATTCAGTACTTAGACACTGTAAGACCAGATGGATCTGGTAGATGCAATCCAAAAAGAAAATTTCAACTTTTTGTTTTGATTTCAATTCCTGATCCGATTATATACGTTATTGTTAGGCGTGCTTACAATTTGTACCTTTCAGTTTCTCACTTCTCTCAAAATGGGGATGAAGGAGACAATTTATATATAAGTTATGGTAAAAGTGTTTTGAAAATATGGTACCCTATATTTTCAAAACAGACACAAATTAGAACGGACAAAAACGGAGATAAACGGACAAAAACTGTCACGGAAATAACATTTAAATGCTTTCTCCTCCTCCTTCTTACCCTCCTTAGTCCTCCTACTCATCCTCCCCCTCATCCTCCTCTTTCTCAGTCCCCCTCCTCCTCCTCCTTAGTCCTCCTTCTCCTCCCCTCCTTATCCTCCTCAGTCTTCCTACTCATACTCCACTTTCTCAGTCCGCCTCCTCCTTCTCCTTGGTCCTCTTGCCCTCCAAGTCCTTCTCATCCTCCTCTTCCTCCTTCTCTTCCTCCTCCTCCTCCTTCTCTTGATTCCTCTTGAGTCCTTCTCACCCTACTCAGTCTTCCTACTCATCATCCTCCTCTTTCTCATTCCGCCTCCTCCTCCTCCTCCTCCTCCTCCTCCTCCTCCTCTTCCTCCTCCTCCTCCTCCTCATTTCTCCTCCTCCTTATCGTCCTTCTCAGTCCTCCTACTCATCCTCCTCCTCATCCTCCTCTTTATCAGCCCTCTTCATCTTAACCAGTCCTCCTCCTTACGGACATATCATTTAGATGCTTCCTCCTCCTCCTTCTCCCCTCCTCCCCCTCCTCCGTCTCCTCCTTCCCCTCCTCCTCCTCCTCTTTAGTCCTCCTCCTCAGTCCTCCTCATCCTCAGTAGGGAGGAGGATGAGGAGGACTGAGGAATGAGTCCTCCTCAACCTCCTCCTCCTTATCCTTCTCAGTCCTTCTCTTCACAGTCCTCCTCAACCTCCTCCTCTTCAGTCCTCCTAATCATCCTCCTCCTCTCAGTCCTCCTCAGTCATCACATGTACGATACCTTCTCAGTCCTCCTTCTCCCCATCCTCATCAAAAACGGACAAAAACTGTTGCGATAATAACATTTAAATCCTCCTTTCCCCCCCTCCTCCTCCTCCTCCTCCTCCTCCTCCTCCTCCTCCTCAGTTCTTCTCCTCCTTATCATCCTTCTCAGTCCTCCTACTCATCCTCCTCCCCATCCTCCTCTTTATCAGTCCTCCTCAACCTCTTCCCCTTCCTCCTCAGTCCTTCTTTTCCTCAGACCTTCTCAACCTCCTCCTCTCCAGTCCTCCTACTTTTCCTCTTCCTTCTCAGTCCTCGCATGTACAGTACATTCTCAGTCTTCCTTCTCCCCACCCTCATCCTCCTCTTCCTCCTCAAAAAACGGACAGAAACGGACGTAAATCGACTTCCTCCTTCTCATTTTCCTCCTCATCCTCCTCCTCCTCCTCCTTCTCCCCATCCTCCTCAGTCCTTCTCTTCACAGTCCTCTTCAACCTCCTCCTCTTCAGTCCTACGCATCCTCCTCCCCTCAGTCCTCCTCAGTCATCACATGTACAATACCTTCTCAGTCCTCCTTCTCCCCATCCTCATCAAAACGGACTAAAACGGACAAAAACTGTTACGATAATAACATTTAGATCCTCCATCCCTCCTCCTCCTCCTCCTCCTCCTTCTCCTCCTCGTCCTCGTCCTCCTCCGCCTCCTCATTTCTCCTCCTCCTTATCGTCCTTCTCAGTCCTCCTACTCATCCTCCTCCTCATCCTCCTCTTTATCAGTCCTCCTCCTCCTCAGTCCTCCTCAACCTCTTCCCCCTCCTCCTCAGTCCTCCTCCTCCACCTCCTCCTCCTCCTCCTCCTCCTCCTCATTTCTCCTCCTCCTCATTTCTCCTCCTCCTTATCGTCCTTCTCAGTCCTCCTACTCATCCTCCTCCTCATCCTCCTCTTTATCAGTCCTCCTTCTCCTCAGTCCTCCTCTACCTCTTCCCCCTACTCCTCAGTCATCTTTTTCCTCAGACCTTCTCAACCTCCTCCTCTCCAGTCCTCCTACGCATCCTCTTCCTCCTCAGTCCTTCTCAGTCCTTGCACAAGACTGTACAGTACATTCTCAGTCCTCCTTATCCCCACCTTCATCCTCCTCCTCCTCAAAAACGGACAGAAACAGACGTAAATGATCATAAACGGACAAAAACTGTTACGGAAATAACATGTAGATGCTTCCTCCTTTCCCCTCCTCCCCTTCCTCTTTCTCAGTCCTCCTCCTCCTAAGTCCTCCTCCTCAGTCCCCCTCCTCAGTCCTCTTCCTCCTCAGTCATCATTCTCAGTCCCCTTTCTCCCCATCCTCATCCTCTTCCTCCTCAGTCCTCCTTCTCCTCAGTCATTCTCCTTCTCCTCCTTTTCCTCCTCAGTCCTCTTCCTTTTCAGTCCTAGTGATCCTCCTCAGTGTTCGTCCTCCTCAGTTCCATTCCGTCCTTCTTTTCCTCTTTATCCTCCTCCTCCCCAGTTCTCCTCCTCCTCCACTTATTCCTCAGTCCTCCTCTTCCTCAGTCCTCCTCCTCTTCATGTTCAGTCATCCTCTTCCTCCTCAGTCCTTGTATGTACGACACATTCTCAGTTCTACTCTTCTTCAGTTTTCTCCCTTCTCTTCCCCCTTCTCCTCCTCAGTCCTCAATCCTCATTCTCCTCCTCAGTCTTTCTCAGTCTTTCTCAGTCCTCCTCCTTCTCCTCTTCGGTCCTCCTACTCATCCTCCTCCTCTTCCTCTTCATCCTCCTCCTCACCAGTTCTCCTCCTCCTTTACCTCTTACTCAGTCCTCCTCTTCCTCAGTCATCCTCTTCCTCCTCAGTTATTGTATGTACGGCACATTCTCGGTTCTACTCTTCTTCAGTTCTTCCCCTTCTCTTCCTCCTTCTCCTCCTCAGGCCTCAATCCTCATCCTCCTCCTCAGTCTTTCTCAGTCCTCCTCCTCCTCCTCCCCCTCTTCGGTCCTCCTACTCATCCTCCTCCTCTTCCTATTCATCCTCCTCCTCCCCAGGCCTCCTCCTCCTCAATCTATTCCATGGTCCTCCTCTTCTTCTGTCCTCCTCCTCCTCTGTCCTTGTATGTGCGACACATTCTCAGTTCTACTCTTCTTCAGTTCTCTCCCTTCTCTTCCTCTTCCTCCTCCTCCTCCTCAATCCTCACCCTCAGTCTTTCTCAGTCCTCCTCCTCCCCCTCTTCAGTCCTCCTACTCATCTTCCTCCTCCTCAGTCCTCCCCCTTCTCCTCAGTCCTCCTCCTCCACCTCTTCCTCGGTCCTCCTCTTCTTTAGTCCTCCTCCTCCTCAGTCCTTGTATGTAAGACACATTGTCAGTTCTACTCTTCCTCTGTCCTCTTCCTCCTCTTCCTCCTCCTCAATCCTCATCCTACTACTTATACTCGGTCCTCCTCAGTCCTCCTCCTCCCCAGTCCTCATCCTCCTCAGTCCTCCCCCTTCTCCTCAGTCCTCCTCCTCCTCTTCCTTCTCCTCAGTCCTCCTTCTCCACAGTCCTCATTGTCCTCCTCCTCTTCTTCCTACTCAGTCCTCCTCCACTTCCACCTCCTCCTCCTCCTCAGTCTTCCTCCTCCTCAGTCCTCCTCAGTCCTCCTCAGTGCCGTCTTCCTTCTCAGTACTCCTCCTCCTCATTTTCTAAAAACGGACAAAATCGAACGGACAAAAACAAACATGAGCCCTGAAATCTCTCTGAAAATTATATTAATGATATATTTGTGTAACAGGGCTGTCTCAACCTTTACTTTTTTATATATCTTGTCATCACTCCTGGAGTAATGGATATTACATCTTTATTTCAATAAATATAATAATCAATAAAATGGAATAGAATCTTGTCTTCTATTCAGCTCACTCTTCTAAAAGCTCTCCCTCTACATTCTCAACCTCATTCTCAACTTCATCATCTTCCTCATCTTCCTCATCAACATCATCACCCCAGTCTTCATCATTGGTGGTGTGTGCAAGATTGAGGTCGAGTTCGTCAACAGGTATTGCTTTCTCATAATACCGTCCTCTGTGTCCTCTCACTGCTATCAAAACTGTTTTAAGTAGCTCAAACCTCAAACGACGTCTTAGATTCGCCATGATGAGGCTTTTGTCCCGGCTGGTCTTGGCTGCCAGAAGTGTTGCTACTCTTTTAAGGAACATGGTAGCCTGTGGGCTCATACCTCCGTTGGTAGAGAATACAAGACCATTGCAGGTTCCTTTTTCAATCTTTACACAGCGGTCTCCATATTTCCTTTCTTTCTCTCTCTCATGTTTATTGTACAACTTTTCTGGGGTGTCTTGATTAGTGTTGGATTTGGCTCCGGGCTGTAAAACCCTAATATCAAAAAATGCCATCTCCATCGGTGACCACAGACCTCTAGCTAGTCTCAACCTTTACTAGTTACTATTTCCTTCGAAATAGCTCAAAATGAATTTTTTGTTTTTTCTGTTATGGTTAAAGTAAATTTTTGAAAAAAACAAAAAACAAAAAAAATGTTATCTCCCCCTTATACATTACCTACTAACAATCATATCTGTCCCCTTTAGCAAAACCATGGGTCGTTCACGTGATGATTACTTTGATCATATTTTACCTAATCATTTCTACTATTTAATATTATGCATGCGTTTTATTGCTCAGCAGCTGTTCAAAAGGATCAAACTCAAATATAAGATAATTAATCATTTCACAGTAATAAGTTTGAAACATGTTTTCATCATACATTTAGCTCGTGTATGATTTAGTTACTTGGAGAGATAAAGATGTCCATTTTTCAATTTTCTCAATTTTCTCAATTTTCTCAATTCTGAAACACGATTTTTCCAAAATTGAGATTGAGAAGATTGAGCTTCCTACCCCCCAAAATTTTCAATCTCCAACTTTCTGCACAATGTACTGGAATGGTTTAAAAGAGGAAAAGAAAAAAAGTATAATATACCCAATATACATATAGATAAAAAACAATATTAAAAAATAAATAAATAAAATTCGGGGAAACATAGTATGTAACGTCGATACCAATTACCAAACCAATTATTGAGCGATGGTGACTGAGTTGTTGATTCCTGGGTTGCAGAGTCCTCCTGTTTCCTCATTCTTTGAATTAGTTTGTGTTCTTGTTCAGTTCTGTCCATATGTTATGATCAAAGTTTTGGAGTGTCATGTTGTCCTCAAATTATTTGGTCTAGAAATAGCGAACTATTTTTGGCGGACAATTTATCTTCTAATAGATATTCACTGTCATAGTCAGTGCTCATAAGTCAGTAGTGGATTACTAAGTGAATATTTAATGTTTGTTAACTGTTTTTTCATCAGGGAGATTTGAAGGCAAAGAAGGAATATTTCCCGCTTGTTTTGTTCCAGCTATTCCTGACCACTGGAATATTCCCGAAGACTCTGAAACTTTCACTGAAAACTTTGGTGAGCCAAACCATACACCTTAAGTTTGTTCTCAGAGTTTAAAAACACGAATGACGAAAATTATATCCATTTTAGATTATTTGCTTGTGTTTCACTGTCATGAAGATGTAACTAGGTGAGACCGACCTAATTCTAATAGGTGTGACCAGTGCGGGGGGCGGGGGGGGTCTACTTACCTGTAGTTTGCAAGTAGAGCCGCGCACTGGTAACGGCTATTAGCTCGGTCTCACCTAGTCACATCTTCATGACAGTAACAATTTCATCTCAGAGACTACCGAGGAGAGTAGTAGCAGTAGCAGTAGCAGTAGCAGTGACGATCACAAGGACACAATGTCAGAGATAAGCGATTCAAGAAGTTACTCTGCAGAACCCAGCTCTGATCTGGGCAGAGTCGAGGTAATACTTATAATTTCTTTTTACAGAGCGCGAGCGGTAACTTGAACATTTTCAGCTTTAGTCCTGCCTACCAGCGAACAAAACCAAAACGGATATTTCACAATAATTCGATCATGAAACATTCTGGTTTTTAGATATAATTGTAATCATTACTATTCGCAGATTATAGCTGACTTTAAAGCAGAGAATGGTTTCGAAATGAGTGTAAACACGGGAGACATAGTGAAAATAACAGCGCGACTAAACGACCTGTGGTTAGAGGGGGAATGTAACGGTAATAACGGTATTCTACCAGTTAACTTTGTGAAGTGGCTCGATACTACACCTGAGCCTGATATTATCGGAAATCCAGGTTAGTAACAAATATTCTACTGATACTATGAGCAAAGAAAATTTTTTCTATTTTCATTTCCATCAGAATTAGAAAGTGTTCGTCTTTGGCTGAAAGTTGAATGAGTTAAATGATTACTGGAAGGTTGGATACAATTTCACATTTGTTTTATTGTAATTGTATATTTTAAAAATATCTCTCAATTCTATTGTCTCCACCAGCTGCAACTGATAGACTGGTTCTAGAGCGTCAGGACACTATAAAACCCATCGAAGAGCCTAAAGAAACAGAAGTTACTCCAGCACCACTTGGTATAGGGTTCAGCGAGTGCAATCCCTTCGCTCAAGAGTTTGGCATCGGAGCTACACCCCCGACTCAAGAGTTTGGCATCGGGGCTTCACCCCCGACTCAAGAGAGCTTGACTGGCGATCTACCGCCTCCCCCCACTCAAGAGGATTTGGATCAAACTTTAGTCCATGCTGATAACCCTTTTACTGCGGACCTGTTTGGGGGTAATGTTGGGGTTGTAGAGACACCTTCCCCTTCTACTCCTACTACTGAACCGTCCGTTAAATCAGGTAACTTACAGTTTAACATTAATTGAACTATTTTTACAGGGTATTAGAATATTCTTTAGAAAATAGGCTATTTTCGTTGCTGCTTTACTTCTGGAATTGGTCAAATTACAATATCATTTTGATCAATGAATGTTATTGATATAAAAGGAATGATTTCGTCATTTTGAGTAAGCAGGCTCTCTGTACTTCTTAAATATAACTTTAAAAGAGAGAAGAGGGGTTTGATTTTCAAGGGTCTCAACCGCAAAAAATCGTAATTTTGTCAATTTTAAATCATCTCCCCCCAGGCAATAATAGAAGAGCGTTATACGAATTTACCTCTGTCAACGATGATGAATTAGATTTCGAACTAGGAGACATAATAAAAGTAAGTTCACTGTTTATTTAACCTTCTATTTTAAATTTTAACAGCTTAACATTTTGAAGCTTAAGTCCAAATGGTGCAGATTTAATAATTTTGCTGCAACAGTCATACCACAGAAATGTTGCATTTTTGAAATGTAGAAAACTATTTTTGAAATGTAGTAAGCTATTTTACTCGCTAGTGAAACATTTCTAAACTTTTTCCTTTTTTTAGGTTACTGAATTCTTAAATGAAGATTGGCTAAGAGGAACGTGCAAAGGAAAAGAGGGACTGTTCCCAACATCATTTACCGAGGAATTTCCCCAATCTTAATGTTGATTTTATGAAAATTCTCTTGACGAGATAATAATTGTCAGTTGACAATGTAAACTTTCTTTGTGTACATCATTTGATGCAGCAGCAGCTGCAGACACCAATATCCATCCAAGCTTTTAATTTCACAATCATCGCAAATTTATAGTTTAAAATTGTTTGATTGATTCATCCCACTACTTCCCTTCTTTTATCTCAATTTCATATTTTTACTTTAATTAATGTTTTGAGGCATTCTTATCAGGATTTTAAAATCGTTTTAGCCACATAATGACTCCAATATTACAATGCGACGAAAGTTAAGGGGGGGGGGGGGGGGGGGGGGGGGGGGGGGGGGGGGGGGCTGAAGTTATAGTGGTAACTAAAGGAGTGGCAACATGTAATGTGCGCGTCTTTCATTCATGTCTTTTTGAATTGTAATTACTTTTATATACAAAGATAGAACGACTTTTAGCAATAACTCAATGCTCAAACTACGGCGATGCTCGAAAGATCTTTTGAATAATTTAATAACAATGTTTTATTTTTGTTATTTTGAAATTCATTCACGGAACTGGATAATAAGTATGGAGAGTTAACTAACCCTAACCAGTTGGTCCACTCATTTTTATATCAATGTGATTCGAGCACAGCAAATGGCTGTAGACTATAGTTTTAGATAGAGTACTGTGTACCAATCTTGTGACTTGAATTTTAAGATAACAGGACTTTGTATTTCTTTAAATGTTTACGATTGATTGGAATGTGAATTCATGGGTTTCATTTGTTGATTTAAATACACAAATTAAGGCAGCCTACAGATATTATTCCATTAAATTGGTGATTAAATTACTATTTGTAGTGACAACATAGTAGTAGTATTACTAGTTGGGATTCATGCACCTGCTGTTAAGTATTGAATCCCGACATCGAGATTCAAATTACCCACGCTCGTTAAAAATGAGGTTTTTTTGGCCCAAAGTCAAAATTTAGAAACAAAATTGACAGGAAAAAAATTAAAGTACATACAGCAGTCTTGAATAAAACAGAATCAATAGAACACGTAGATATTAAGTGATTTAATTTAATAAAAACTATCATAAATATAATCTAGCTCACTAGCCCAACATCAAGCCCATGAATTTGTCACTGTGCTATCGCCTATCACAACATACATTGTCATACGTTGTATGACCCGCCACGCACGAAGTGCGCGGCTCCCCCTGCATCGTCAGGACGATAGTGAAACGACCGTGGGGGTCGCAACGTGATACAAAACATACATAGGCTGGATGTTGACTAAAATTGAACATTATTCGTAAAATAATAATTTATATAAATGTTAAACTGTAACCTATAATCTTTATATAACAAGTATGTTATTGAAGCAGTTCAGGTATAATTTATAATTACACAGTATTTATATAATTACATACAAAATAATTCTAGATTTAAATTTAATAATTTTTCAAAAAATAAACTTTTACTTCATACCCATCGAAACATAATTCTTCATCATAAACAAAATTCAAGCACAATTGGTACATAATTTGAAAAATTGCATTATTAAAGTAATGTTGTTTGTTGCCCAAAAAATAATTGTATCTTAATCCTTCAAGTATAGTATACTGTCCACACTTCACATATTACGTAATCAGCCGAGGGGGGGGGGGGGGGGGGTTCCAAATAATTACGATAATGTAATTTTGACACAATAGCTATGTGTAAAACTGATTACGGAGGGGGGTTAAAAATTGTCCAAAAAGTGATTACGTAATATGTGAACAGGAGTAGCAGCCATACCAAGTTTTCATGCTGTATAATGTATATTGTATATGAATATCAAGAATCAATAGTTCCCACAGTCAGACAACGAATGAGTTTAAAAATTCCAACAAAATCTTTATAACATCATTGGTAAAACATTTTCGGACATCTTCAGTACCTAATAAAGATAAGGGTTGTATATGAATACGATAATAAATATATATTGTCCTCAATCTTCTGAGGCGAGCGCTTTATTCCACCTTTTGATGCTTCGAGCAAACCACTTTCCAAAACGCACCCTGAAAAAGTTTGTTTTCAAAGACAGTATACTTTCTGAAAAATATCACTGCTTATTCCTTAAACGTAAAGTTGTTCATTGCAGCTTTGACAGAAACATTTCACAAAAGTACCAAATAACACGAAATAACAAAACAATTATACGCCATCAGTTCAAAATACCTGAATAGGAATGAAGGGGGAAGTTCGGCCGAGGAGAATATCGTTGAGGAGAAGAGCGACCATGAACAGAGCACCAAAGAACACACCCTCAGCAGCTGTGAGAGGAATCTTTCCCGTGAGGATCAAAGCGTTGAAAACTCCCAGCACGAATGATGCTTTGGTCACTCTGAAAAAGAAAAGTAATAAAGTACTGTGACAATAATATATATACACCAAACCGTAAACACTTTCCAGTCTTCCCGCGTCGGGCAGGATGATTAGTGATTACTCAACAAGTTTACCCAAATATGACTGACTTACTCAGTGACTTGTTTCAGTTCGTTTTCCCCATCACTTTCGCAAGCAGCTTCTCCTCTTATCTTCCTGTCCAAACTCATCATCAGACGAACAGCACTTCCTGCGAGAAGTAGTAGTAGTAGTAAGTAGTAGTAGGCTTAGTGTAAAGGCTAAATGAAGAGGAATATTCAATAGAAAAGATCGGAATAAATGCAGGTTTGGTCAGAGTCCAGACTTAAGGGGGGGGGGGGGGGGGGAGGGGGGGGGGGGGGGGGGGGGGAGGGCCAATGGGTATTTTTTTGTGAAACATGATTTCGAGATAGTAGTTGACCAACAAACTAGGACCAGTGACTGAACTTTCGAGGGGGTCCCGGAGTTAGCTTGCATTGGCGCCCCCCCCCCCCCCCCCCCCCCCCTTAAGAGCTTAAGAGTTGACTGGCTTGGTAGCTGAACTCAGTGGCGTAACGTTGCCTGTTGGCGCCCACTCCCATTTTGGCGCCCCTCCCTACTCTACTCTGGACAAATTAGATGATTTTAGAGAATACGCCTGTAAAATCTTTTAAAAAGTGTGTTTCTACTTCTATAGCAAAACGCGAAGTTTTGCTAGTACCATAGTTAAGTTGTTCAAAATTGTCCCACATTCAAACGACGATTTTGCGCCCCCCCCCCCTAAGATGGCGCGGGATCGGCGGGGCCACGAACGTGCTAAATCACTCTACTACAGTCGATCTTCGAGATTGTTCTAAAAGGGCCCCCGACAGTTGAATCCAACTTCAATCGATGTATTTTCGGACGCTGATTCCGAATCACCCCCATGACATTGGGTTACGGTTGGGATCAGATAAGAGGGTTTGGGTTTCGAATAGTCGTTCAGGACCAGCTAGAGAACGGGTCGAAAAAGTCACGTGACAGTCGAGTGTACAGTGGGGTGACATATGTTTTCGTCACTTCTGAAGATATTATGATTCCTCATATTTGGAAACATTTTGGAAACATTGTTTCCATGGGAATTTCATGGGAATTGGAGGGGAATTGGGTATTATTGACATTTATCCACTTAAATTAGCTGTATATGGTTTCAAAATGTTTTATAGGTAATAAAATTGTACATACCTTATCGGACCTTATTTGGACGGATATTACTTGAACGGACATAATTATGAACGGACATTAATATGAACGCTAGAAGGCAATCAATTTTTTTCCATCCTTTTTTTGACGTTTTTTAATTTTAGCAAATGATTTTTAAATGTTATAATTTTATAATACCTTGTTTTTATTGATTCAACGATATAGTTTAGTTTAATGATAGCTATTGAAATTGACTGAAATTAAAAAATTGTCATATTCTGGACAAAAAGTTCGAAATGGAAAAATTTTTGAAAAAATTTCAACGGACTTTAACTTGGACGGACATTAATTGAACGGACTTTATTTGAACGGACATTAAGATGAACGCTAGGGCCTCCAGCGTTCAAGTAATGTCCGTCCAAATAAGGTCCGATAAGGTAAACCTTTCATAAGCACTATCGGGCCAAAAAAAGGGGGGGGGGGAGGCAAATTTTTGCCAAAACATTTTTCTAAAATGTTTTACCGGAAATCGTTGGAATTGTACTGGGTGAGTTGCTTAGAGGTTGGACACATCTGGTGTATTGCAGAAAATCGAGTTTCCAAGGTCCGAAATGACTTGAAAAGATTTTGTTAAAAAATGGAAACATTTGATAATCCATGGGAATTTTTTGGAAACATCCGAATTGTGCCCTAAACAGTCTCCGATGAGGTTTGTTGGTGTCCTGGTAGGTGAGGGAGGACGTTTCCAGTTAATAGGGGCCACCATGAAAACTCGGAGGCCGGAAATGGCCCTAAAAAAGGCCTTTTTGGGGTGTTTTCCAAGTTGAGCCAATTAAAGCCAGATTTTCGGCTTTAATTGGTTGGAACAGGTTCAAATTGTACTGGGTGAGTTGCTTAGAAGTTGGACACATCTGGTGGATTGCAGAAAATCGAGTTTCCAAGGTCCGAAATGACTTGAAAAGATTTTGTAAAAAAATGGAAACATTTGATAATCCATGGGAATTTTTTGAAAACATCCGAATTGTGCCCTAAACAGTCTCCGATGAGGTTTGTTGGTGTCCTGGTAGGTGAGGGAGGACGTTTCCAGTTAATAGGGGCCACCATGAAAACTCGGAGGCCGGAAATGGCCCTAAAAAAGGCCTTTTTGGGGTGTTTTCCAATTTGAGCCAATTAAAGCCAGATTTTCGACTTTAATTGGTTGGAACAGGTTCAAATTGTACTGGGTGAGTTGCTTAGAGGTTGGACACATCTTATTTATCGTAGAAAACCGAGGTTCCAAGTTCAAAAATAATTTTAAAAGATTTTGTAAAAAAATGGAAACATTTGATAATCCATGGGAATTTTTTGGAAACATCCGAATTTTGCCCTAAACGGTCTCTGATTAGGTTTTTTAGTGTCTTGGTAGGTCAGGGAAGACAATTCCAGTTAATAGGGGCCATCAAGAAAATTTGGAGGCCGGACATGGCCCTAAAGAAGGCCTTTTGGGGTGATTTCAAATTTGAGCCAATTAAAGCCAGATTTTCGGCTTTAATTGGTTGGAACAGGTTCAAATTGTACTGGGTGAGTTGCTTAGAGGTTGGACACATCTGGTCGATTGCAGAAAGTCGAGTTTCCAAGGTCCGAAATGACTTGAAAAGATTTTGTAAAAAAATGGAAACATTTGATAATCCATGGGAATTTATTGAAAACATCCGAATTGTGCCCTAAACAGTCTCCGATGAGGTTTGTTGGTGTCCTGGTAGGTGAGGGAGGACGTTTCCAGTTAATAGGGGCCACCATGAAAACTCGGAGGCCGGAAATGGCCCTAAAAAAGGCCTTTTTGGGGTGTTTTCCAATTTGAGCCAATTAAAGCCAGATTTTCGACTTTAATTGGTTGGAACAGGTTCAAATTGTACTGGGTGAGTTGCTTAGAGGTTGGACACATCTTATTTATCGTAGAAAACCGAGGTTCCAAGTTCAAAAATAATTTTAAAAGATTTTGTAAAAAAATGGAAACATTTGATAATCCATGGGAATTTTTTGGAAACATCCGAATTGTGCCCTAAACAGTCTCCGATGAGGTTTGTTGGTGTCCTGGTAGGTAAGGGAGGACGTTTCCAGTTAATAGGGGCCACCATGAAAACTCGGAGGCCGGAAATGGCCCTAAAAAAGGCCTTTTTTAGGGCCATGTCCGGCCTCCAAATTTTCTTGATGGCCCCTATTAACTGGAATTGTCTTCCCTGACCTACCAAGACACTAATAAACCTATTCAGAGACCGTTTAGGGCAAAATTCGGATGTTTCCAAAAAATTCCCATGGATTCTCAAATGTTTCCATTTTTTTACAAAATCTTTTAAAATTATTTTTGAACTTGGAACCCCGGTTTTCTACGATAAATAAGATGTGTCCTATTACTATGCAACTCTCCCGGTACAATTTGGACCTGTTCCGACCAATTAAAGCCGAAAATCTGGCTTTAATCGGCTCAAATTTGAAATCACCCCAAAAGGCCTTTTTTAGGGCCATGTCCAGCCTCCAAATTTTCTTGATGGCCCTTTTTAACTGGAATTGTCTTCCCTGACCTACCAAGACATCAAAAAACCTAATCAGAGACCGTTTACGGCAAAATTCGGATGTTTCCAAAAAATTCCCATGATGGATTCTCAAATGTTTCCATTTTTTTACAAAATCTTTTTAAATTATTTTTGAACTTGGAACCCCGGTTTTCTACGATAAATAAGATGTGTCCTATTACTATGCAACTCACCCGGTACAATTTGGACCTGTTCCGACCAATCAAAGCCGAAAATCTGGCTTTAATTGGCTCAAATTGGAAAACACCCCAAAAGGCCTATTTGGGCCATTTTCGGCCTCAGCTCCGAGTATCTGTGATGGCTTCAATTAACTGGAAATGTCTTCCCTGACCTATCAGGACCCTAGATAACCTCATCAGAAACCTTTTTGGGCAAAATTAGGTTGTTTCCAAAAAATGTTTCCATTTTACAAAAGGCCATTTTCAGTCTCCGAATACCCTTTTTTTTGCTCCAATTAACTTTTAATTGGAATTTGAAAATGGAGATAGTTATTTCTAATAGATCCTAAAAACTTTAATAACAAAGTTTGATATAACTCTAATAGCACACTGAGCTTGCTGGCAAATTTATGAAATTTTGATTTTATGGCAAATTTTGCTCCCCACCCCTTCTCGATTGGTTTAAACACTTTTACAGCATATATAAACTGATAAAGAACATAATAAACCAGTTTCCCGGTAATTTTGGGGAAATCAGACATCTAGAAAATGTTTCCATTTTGAGGAATCATTATATGCTTCTGAATGCGCGCATTTTAGCGCGCGAGTTTGCGTACACGTCACGTGATATTGTTAGCAGTGAGTGTAATCACGAGTCTGGAGAATTTGTTTAGTACAAGGCCCAGACTCTTTGGCGTATCTGTAGTAAATTTTGTGGCGATGTAATATCTATGACACCACTAAAAATTGAGGAATAGGGAAGTGTTCACAATATCCAACTTAACATGGTAAACTTATGCTATCTCTTGCTGAAGATTAACAACTCTAACAGTATTTATTTTAATCAACTGATAAACATTTGGTCTTGTTACCTTATCAATTTTATCGAAATCGAAGGATGCAGTACAAAGATATTCCGTTTTAAAATTCATGGTAATATTGAAGTAGAGAAAAGTTCGTCGCTTGCTATTAAAACATGTTGCATGTGCTCCTTCATAAATAGTATCATTATCGTGATCATATATTTATGGGCCTGCCAGTCTCTTCTGAAGCACGAATGAAGTAGAGTGATTAATCATCATCCGCGGGGCGATCCGTTACGCCACTGGCTGAAATATGAACTGGCACTTCGAATTTGATCGCATAAATCGATCACGCTTCGTGCATTGATTTAAGTTAGCTTGTATTGCCCCCCCCCCCCCCGGCCGCGCCCCGAAGATCAGACAAGATGCGCGAACTTTTATATGAAATATTCGTTCGGCGGTCGCGCCCGACGAATACGCTTCAAACAAACTTCTGGAAAAACTCGATTGATCACATTAATGTTCAATCTAGATTGTAGTGTTAATTAATTACCGTCAACAACTCCACAAAGGATTATGATAGTGGTGTGTTGAGGAAAGTATTGGTTTCCTTCCTGACAAGAATGCATGACGAGCCTCGCGTGCCTAGCTTCACAGATGACGGCTATCGCTAACTGAAACGTAATTAAGATAAGGAAATTACTTAACACCGGGGAAGGTTCTCGACGAAAAGTGTTTTACACACGGATGAATAACCGGAAGTTTGATAAACTAACCTGGATTGGTTTAAGCTGAACAGCTTTGTAGAACAAATCTCCAGGGCAGAAGAACACTCCCCACCTGGGATTTGACTCGATAAAAATACATAGCTTGAGATTGAAATTCAGTTTGATGGATTATAAGTTACGACATAAGGTATTTTTCAAATAACGAAATAAATGTTATTAAAAAATGTAAAAAATGTAAAGAATCTGACCAACAAAGAGCAGCAGTTAGAGAGTCCCAGGCGTTGTTAAGACACCCGACAAGAGGCAGACCCAGCAGGAGGTGAACACAGATAACATTAGCTTGTACGTAGAGGATGAGGATCACAAGGGATGCAATGGGGTGGTTTACTGCAAACTTTATGCTCCCTGGGATAGATTTAGTTCAGTCTTTAAATTGTTCAGTAAAAAAAGAGATTTTGTATGATGGTATTGCAAGAATGCAGATAATAAAACTCAGAAGAGAAGATTAAAGGATTGTGATTAAAAAGTGTGCTTCAAACCTTTGTGCTCTCGAAGAAACACAGCCATGAGAATACAATATGGAATATCAAGCCATGGCATGTCAGGCACCCACTCAAACCAATCTACCAATACACCAAACATACCTGCCCTGCCCAGTATATGACGTATTATTATTATGAAGCCAGGTTACAAACCAGGTTACAAGTCATTTTAAATGAAATTATAGTACAGTCAAATACGTCCCAAAGTAAGCCTTTGTCGAACATAATTCGCAACAAAGCGATTTCAACGGGAAATGGTCGGGAAAGGTCGCAGGAATCATTCCATAGAGTTCCCAAATTTCTGACGTCAGAAAAATCCACAATTACCAATTTTTACCACCTTTTTACCACATTGGTTTTTCGCAAATAAGTCAACTTCTGAATATCTTAGAAGATTTTAGTTTAAAGCAGTGTGTTTAGAAAACAAAGAAGAACAACTTTCTCTTAAACAACTTCTTAATAGATAAATTATTTAATTAATCAATTAAATAATTAGTAAATTTTCAGAAATTTCAAAAATACAGGGGGGCTGGGGGGGGGGGGGCAAAAGTCAGTACCCATACGTTGGCCTTAATATAGCTCAGTCACTGAGTGCCCAATTTAAATAATTCTTTCTGGTATGACTTATTACCACCACTGGTTCGAGGAATTTGTCAAATCGAAAAATATTCGTGTTCATTTTTTCCCTACTCTTGCCGAAGGCAAAAAGATCGTAGGGAATAAGTAATCGGGTTTGGTTATATGAGGTGGCCGGATGGACCTGCGGTGACGACAAAAGTCTGCTCCTTCGCAATATAGACCACTCCCCTATAATTAAGTGTATAGGAAGTGTCTGTTATGCTGCGCGCGACGCTAGCCATGTGTTAATTAATTACAGTGAAATTCCTCCTTCGCAAAGTTATTTTCCGTAATTTTCTGGATTCATTTATTGTTGATGCGCGGCGCTGCATTGGTCAGATAAATCGTCAATTTTTACCTTGCACGAATCCCACTCATTTATAAAAAACATAGTATGTAATTATGGCCATGGTGCACTTTTTTCCAGTCACACTTTTCACTCAAATGAATTAATGCCTTGACAGATGTTAGTTCAAGGGGGCTATATATGTTACTCGTCTAAATTTCTTCGAAGTAGCGCGCTGCTTTCTTCTCGAAAGTACTACATAGTAGGGAAAATTGATCGAGCGTGGTTTAACCGCAGCGAAATTCTTGTTCTAAAAGGCCCCCCGACAGTTGAAACCAGCTTGATTCGATGTATTTTCGGACGCTGATTCAGAATCACTCCCCATGACATAGGGTTAAAATGCTCCCCGGCCTGCCGAGAAATTGGCGAAAAAACTGTTTTGAATTTGATCACGTGATATGACCGTATAAGGAAGTTGGTCGAATTTCTCGTTAGGGTTAGTATAGGGTTTTAGCATATGCTTCAGCTCTGATGATAGCAATAACTCTAATCGTCGGCTTCTTAGTTGCATTGGCTGCAATAGATGTTTGATATGATATTGTCGCCGTTGAAGAAGTTGAGTATGAGTATGAAGGTTTCCCCTGGTTGGTTCTCTGGATGAATGTAATGATTAGTTTTGTTGGTCATAATTTAGTAGATTTACTTGCTGTGATGTTCAATGTGGATATTTCGTGGGATGATCAGGTGGAAACTGAAAATTGTCTTGCAGGGTTGCTGTATCACGATTGTTCTGATTTGCCTTTGTATCACGTTGTGACCCCCACGGTCGTTTCAGTATAGTCCTGAAGATACAGGAGGAGCCGCGATACAGGGGGAGCCACGCACTCGTGCGCGGCAGGTCATACAACGTGTAAGCTGTGATCGGGCAAGAGATAGGGTCTATAGTAAGAGATTTTCCATTAAATTATTGTACCAGTATAGTAAGGTTCTAAGAAAGAACATATTTTGTAAAGTTGTGTAAGCCGTGACCGGGCAAGAGATATGGTCTATAGTAAGAGATTTTCCATTAAATTATTGTACCAGTATAGTAAGGTTCTAAGAAAGAACATATTTTGTAAAGTTGTGTAAGCAGTGATTAATTGAGATGAATTTAGGGTAATATTGTGTAATATGTAGATAGTGTAATGATTATAATAAGGCGGTCGTGGGGTCCAGTATGTGACGGTAGTATTTTGGGCATATATTAGTATACGACAGTTATTGCAGTTTAAGTGCAGAGAGGTCAGTTTAACATATGTTTGGGTCAGTACGAGGTTGAATTATGGAGTGTTTACAGAATACTAGTGGTACTATGTTGTGGCTATCGACAGGACAGTTTGCAATTCCCGGGAAATGGTAGATTGTTTAGACTATCAGGGGCGAGAGGAAAATACGATTAGCCTTTTGAGATCGGGAGTGCCAGTTTACCCGATTGAGAGGGGGGTCATTTTGATACCGGGCAGGTTCTGTAGCTAGAACCTGTTAAGGTTAGGTCGTTCAGTTAGGTAGATGGTTATAGTGGTAAGTATAAGATTGGCGGCCGTAGAATAGTGGAGCATTACGTAATTACTGTTATCAGGCTTGGTTGTGGCCGACACCAGGGGATGTCTTGACAACACTGGGCTCTGGCAGAGCGGGAGTCAGCGCTGGTTGACTTAGATAGGTAAAGCTAGACTAAGAGTAGGAGCTAGAACCGGTTAAGGTTAGGTCGTTTAGTTAGGTAGATGGTTATGGTGGTAAGTATAAGATTGGCGGCCGTAGAATAGTGGAGCATTACGTAATTACTGTTATCAGGCTTGGTTGTGGCCGACACCAGGGGATGTCTTGACAACACTGGGCTCTGGCAGAGCGGGAGTCAGCGCTGGTTGACTTAGATAGGTAAAGCTAGACTAAGAGTAGGAGCTAGAACCGGTTAAGGTTAGGTCGTTTAGTTAGGCAGATGGTTATAGTGGTAAGTATAAGATTGGCGGCCGTAGAATAGTGGAGCATTACGTAATTACTGTTATCAGGCTTGGTTGTGGCCGACACCAGGGGATGTCTTGACAACACTGGGCTCTGGCAGAGCGAGAGTCAGCAATGGTTGACTCAGATAGGTAAAGCTAGATTAAGAGTAGGATTAACGGCAGGAAGTAGGTTGCGTAATATTTGAGGCAGTATGAATCGGAGCAATTAGGAATTTGTTGCACAGCATTTGAGGCAATATGAGTCTAAGTGACTAAGCGTTGGTTGAGCAAATATTCGATTATTCATTGTTCAGTTAAGTACCTTGGGCACCTTTATTATACCCCTTGTTTGCATTCTCACCCTATTCGATAGAGGGTCATGGTTGATACCAGACTAGTGTAAGGGACCAGGACCAGTTATGGTTGGGGCCTGGTGAGCACGGATGGAACGTGTCGTTAGAGGTTTAGAATCGACAGTGGTTATTTCAGGGCACCTAGATTAGGCACGGTCAAGGCGAGTTGACCGTGCTACCCGTGTTTTATGTTGCAGCACTAGATCGCTGAGCGTTTATGGGCGATACGAGTCTGGTTAATTAGGATTTGAAGTAGAGGTTGTCGAATTATTCATTGTATTGTTTCATAGTTTAACTTTGTTTACCCTTTATTATCACGCTTGTTTCCATTGTCCAAACCCTTAATTAAATGCAAATAAACTTCGAACCGGGAAGCAAGTGTCGACTCGTATGGTCCCCATTGCCACCAAGCGGCAATGGGGACCATACGAGTCTGGTTAATTAGGATTTGAAGTAGAGGTTGTCGAATTATTCATTGTATTGTTTCATAGTTTAACTTTGTTTACCCTTTATTATCACGCTTGTTTCCATTGTCCAAACCCTTAATTAAATGCAAATCAAACTATCCTATAATAAAATAGGATCCTACCGTTCGCGCCATTGTAAGCAGTCGACACTTGCTTCCCGGTTCGAAGTTTATTTGCATTTAATTAAGGGTTTGGACAATGGAAACAAGCGTGATAATAAAGGGTAAACAAAGTTAAACTATGAAACAATACAATGAATAATTCGACAACCTCTACTTCAAATCCTAATTAACCAGACTCGTATGGTCCCCATTGCCGCTTGGTGGCAATGGGGACCATACGAGTCGACACTTGCTTCCCGGTTCGAAGTTTATTTGCATTTAATTAAGGGTTTGGACAATGGAAACAAGCGTGATAATAAAGGGTAAACAAAGTTAAACTATGAAACAATACAATGAATAATTCGACAACCTCTACTTCAAATCCTAATTAACCAGACTCGTATCGCCCATAAACGCTCAGCGATCTAGTGCTGCAACATAAAACACGGGTAGCACGGTCAACTCGCCTTGACCGTGCCTAATCTAGGTGCCCTGAAATAACCACTGTCGATTCTAAACCTCTAACGACACGTTCCATCCGTGCTCACCAGGCCCCAACCATAACTGGTCCTGGTCCCTTACACTAGTCTGGTATCAACCATGACCCTCTATCGAATAGGGTGAGAATGCAAACAAGGGGTATAATAAAGGTGCCCAAGGTACTTAACTGAACAATGAATAATCGAATATTTGCTCAACCAACGCTTAGTCACTTAGACTCATATTGCCTCAAATGCTGTGCAACAAATTCCTAATTGCTCCGATTCATACTGCCTCAAATATTACGCAACCTACTTCCTGCCGTTAATCCTACTCTTAATCTAGCTTTACCTATCTGAGTCAACCATTGCTGACTCTCGCTCTGCCAGAGCCCAGTGTTGTCAAGACATCCCCTGGTGTCGGCCACAACCAAGCCTGATAACAGTAATTACGTAATGCTCCACTATTCTACGGCCCGCTCTGCCAGAGCCCAGTGTTGTCAAGACATCCCCTGGTGTCGGCCACAACCAAGCCTGATAACAGTAATTACGTAATGCTCCACTATTCTACGGCCGCCAATCTTATACTTACCACCATAACCATCTACCTAACTAAACGACCTAACCTTAACCGGTTCTAGCTCCTACTCTTAGTCTAGCTTTACCTATCTAAGTCAACCAGCGCTGACTCCCGCTCTGCCAGAGCCCAGTGTTGTCAAGACATCCCCTGGTGTCGGCCACAACCAAGCCTGATAACAGTAATTACGTAATGCTCCACTATTCTACGGCCGCCAATCTTATACTTACCACTATAACCATCTACCTAACTGAACGACCTAACCTTAACAGGTTCTAGCTACAGAACCTGCCCGGTATCAAAATGACCCCCCTCTCAATCGGGTAAACTGGCACTCCCGATCTCAAAAGGCTAATCGTATTTTCCTCTCGCCCCTGATAGTCTAAACAATCTACCATTTCCCGGGAATTGCAAACTGTCCTGTCGATAGCCACAACATAGTACCACTAGTATTCTGTAAACACTCCATAATTCAACCTCGTACTGACCCAAACATATGTTAAACTGACCTCTCTGCACTTAAACTGCAATAACTGTCGTATACTAATATATGCCCAAAATACTACCGTCACATACTGGACCCCACGACCGCCTTATTATAATCATTACACTATCTACATATTACACAATATTACCCTAAATTCATCTCAATTAATCACTGCTTACACAACTTTACAAAATATGTTCTTTCTTAGAACCTTACTATACTGGTACAATAATTTAATGGAAAATCTCTTACTATAGACCATATCTCTTGCCCGGTCACGGCTTACACAACTTTACAAAATATGTTCTTTCTTAGAACCTTACTATACTGGTACAATAATTTAATGGAAAATCTCTTACTATAGACCCTATCTCTTGCCCGATCACAGCTTACACAACTTTACAAAATATGTTCTTTCTTAGAACCCTACTATACTGGTACAATAATTTAATAAAGTTTCACAATATCCAAACTTAACGGCTTACTTTATCTGTCCATTTTCTCTTTCGTCTCTTCTTATCCCCGTCTCATTCTTCGTTGCGAACATCCTCATCTGGATCCGGTCCCGAGTCTCCGTTCGTTGTTGAACAACTTTAATGCCAGCCCTTATAATAACAGTTCTTTAAACTAATACACGCTCCTGAAGGTAGTGGACCCTCTCCAAGGAGGAAGACCATAGCGAGAGTCCTTCCTGAATCCTGGGGAAAGATGATGGGAAGAGAGGAGTCCCATTTAGAAGCGGTACCTGATAAACAAGAGCGAGCCGAGGAGGAGAAGAGGGGTTCTAATGTAGTAAAGCAGAAAGAGGAGAGCCAGAAAGAGGAAAAGAGGTGTACCAGCTGGCATGGGGGTTAGCGAGAGTCCTTCCTGAAATAGAAGAGTCCCTTTTAGAAGCGTTACCTGGTAAACAAAAAACAAGCCGAGGCAGATAATAGGGATTCTGATGTAGTGGAGCAGAAGGAGGAGAGCCAGAAAGAGGAGTACGACCAGACAGAGGGGGGCCAGAGTGTAGAGTGGGCATTGGTCAATGTCAGTGCTGGATATCTGTATTTGCCCGTGACAATCGCAAATAGGGAGGTTTTTGCACTGGTGGATAGTGGATCTATGCATAGCATCATATCTAAGAGTTTGATGGATAAGTTACAGGGTGTTCTGACAGTAAAAGAGACCGTGGTGAAGTTAAAGGCCGCCGGGGGTACGCCTATATACGTGCAAGGAGAGGTGCACGATAAGGTCGGCGTAGGAGGTAGAAAAATGGGGGTAACATTGGTTGTAGCCCATATTCTAGAGGACATAATTGGAAGCGATTTTTTTGACGGAGAACGGGGCCACATTAGATTTTCAGAATCCAGTTTTAACCATGAGCTGGTCAGTCCCAGCTTCTAGGGCCTTCATTTTGCGATGAGTTTTATGCAGCAGATGTGGCGATCACTAGGTTGAGATACTATCTATACGGCAAAAAGTTTACGTTATATACAGATGGTCAGGGAATCACCTTCAGTAAGACGTGAGCTGATAATGGAGACATAGAGTGATCGGAGACGAGAGCTAATAAATGGGGTCACAGAGCGATCGGAGACAAGTGATGATAAAGGGAGACACAGTACGATCGGAGACAAGTACTGATAAATGGAGACACAAAAGGGTTAAGAGACGAAGGCTGATAAATGGAGACCAGTCTTACTTTCAACACTACTATATAACAAATAATTTGAGGAGGTTCTCTCAAGATGATTTTTAATTCGAAGATTTCAAGAGCCTAAACTGTGTATGATTCGCCTCTCCAAACAGATCAAAAGAGACACAGAGTAGACAGAGACGAAGGCTGATAAATAGAGACACAGAGCGGTCGGAGACGAGAGCTGATAAATGGAGACACAGAGAGCGGATAAATGGAAACACAGACGAGTCGGAGACGTGAGCTGATAAATGGAGACATAGACGGGTCGGAGACGAAGGCTGATAAATGGAGACGCAGAGTAGTCGGAGACGAGAGCTGATAAATGGAGACACAGAGTGGTCGGAGACGAGAGCGGATAAACGGAGACACATAGAGCTGATAAATGGAGACACGGAGTGGTCGGAGACAAGAGCTGATAAATGGAGACACAGAGTGGTCGGAGACGAGAGCTGATAAGTGGAGACACAGAGTGGACGGAGACGAGAGCTGATAAATGGAGACATAGACCGGTCGGGGACGAGTTACGGGAGAATGCGGATATGCTGGAAGGAGATACAGAGTCAGGATGAGTCACAAAATTTATATAACAGTCAGAATGAGTCATAAGATTTATATAACAGTAGTTATATCGAAATAACAGTGCAATATCATTGATCACAAAAAATCAGATAAATCAGAAATTACTTGGAACTGAAAGAACTGTCGATATTGAAATGAAAATTAAAACAAAGTCTTAATAAATAACTATCGGAGAGTATCACCCAACAGGGGCGGTGAGGAGAAGATGGTTAACATACCTGGAGTACAAGAGAGACAGTGACACTAAACCCACGGATTGAGATGCGTAGTACATCAACTTGTATTCTGAACAGAGACATCGAACGAGATCCAGAAGAAGATATCTGGAAGGAGAAAAGAGACATGAAACGAGATCCAAAAGAAGATATCTGGAAGGAGAAAAGAGACATGGAACGAGATCCAGAAGAAGATATCTGGAAGGAGACAAGAGACGTGGAACGGGATCCAGAGGAAAATATTCAGAACGAGGAGCGGAGACCTGGAGCGAGAGCCAGAAGAAGATATGTTGAACAACGAACGGAGACTCGGGACCGGATCCAGATGAGGATGTTCGCAACGAAGAATGAGACGGGGATAAGAAGAGACGAAAGAGAAAATGGACAGATAAAGTAAGCCGTTAAGTTTGGATATTGTGAAACTTTATTAAATTATTGTACCAGTATAGTAGGGTTCTAAGAAAGAACATATTTTGTAAAGTTGTGTAAGCTGTGATCGGGCAAGAGATAGGGTCTATAGTAAGAGATTTTCCATTAAATTATTGTACCAGTATAGTAAGGTTCTAAGAAAGAACATATTTTGTAAAGTTGTGTAAGCCGTGACCGGGCAAGAGATATGGTCTATAGTAAGAGATTTTCCATTAAATTATTGTACCAGTATAGTAAGGTTCTAAGAAAGAACATATTTTGTAAAGTTGTGTAAGCAGTGATTAATTGAGATGAATTTAGGGTAATATTGTGTAATATGTAGATAGTGTAATGATTATAATAAGGCGGTCGTGGGGTCCAGTATGTGACGGTAGTATTTTGGGCATATATTAGTATACGACAGTTATTGCAGTTTAAGTGCAGAGAGGTCAGTTTAACATATGTTTGGGTCAGTACGAGGTTGAATTATGGAGTGTTTACAGAATACTAGTGGTACTATGTTGTGGCTATCGACAGGACAGTTTGCAATTCCCGGGAAATGGTAGATTGTTTAGACTATCAGGGGCGAGAGGAAAATACGATTAGCCTTTTGAGATCGGGAGTGCCAGTTTACCCGATTGAGAGGGGGGTCATTTTGATACCGGGCAGGTTCTGTAGCTAGAACCTGTTAAGGTTAGGTCGTTCAGTTAGGTAGATGGTTATAGTGGTAAGTATAAGATTGGCGGCCGTAGAATAGTGGAGCATTACGTAATTACTGTTATCAGGCTTGGTTGTGGCCGACACCAGGGGATGTCTTGACAACACTGGGCTCTGGCAGAGCGGGAGTCAGCGCTGGTTGACTTAGATAGGTAAAGCTAGACTAAGAGTAGGAGCTAGAACCGGTTAAGGTTAGGTCGTTTAGTTAGGTAGATGGTTATGGTGGTAAGTATAAGATTGGCGGCCGTAGAATAGTGGAGCATTACGTAATTACTGTTATCAGGCTTGGTTGTGGCCGACACCAGGGGATGTCTTGACAACACTGGGCTCTGGCAGAGCGGGAGTCAGCGCTGGTTGACTTAGATAGGTAAAGCTAGACTAAGAGTAGGAGCTAGAACCGGTTAAGGTTAGGTCGTTTAGTTAGGCAGATGGTTATAGTGGTAAGTATAAGATTGGCGGCCGTAGAATAGTGGAGCATTACGTAATTACTGTTATCAGGCTTGGTTGTGGCCGACACCAGGGGATGTCTTGACAACACTGGGCTCTGGCAGAGCGAGAGTCAGCAATGGTTGACTCAGATAGGTAAAGCTAGATTAAGAGTAGGATTAACGGCAGGAAGTAGGTTGCGTAATATTTGAGGCAGTATGAATCGGAGCAATTAGGAATTTGTTGCACAGCATTTGAGGCAATATGAGTCTAAGTGACTAAGCGTTGGTTGAGCAAATATTCGATTATTCATTGTTCAGTTAAGTACCTTGGGCACCTTTATTATACCCCTTGTTTGCATTCTCACCCTATTCGATAGAGGGTCATGGTTGATACCAGACTAGTGTAAGGGACCAGGACCAGTTATGGTTGGGGCCTGGTGAGCACGGATGGAACGTGTCGTTAGAGGTTTAGAATCGACAGTGGTTATTTCAGGGCACCTAGATTAGGCACGGTCAAGGCGAGTTGACCGTGCTACCCGTGTTTTATGTTGCAGCACTAGATCGCTGAGCGTTTATGGGCGATACGAGTCTGGTTAATTAGGATTTGAAGTAGAGGTTGTCGAATTATTCATTGTATTGTTTCATAGTTTAACTTTGTTTACCCTTTATTATCACGCTTGTTTCCATTGTCCAAACCCTTAATTAAATGCAAATAAACTTCGAACCGGGAAGCAAGTGTCGACTCGTATGGTCCCCATTGCCACCAAGCGGCAATGGGGACCATACGAGTCTGGTTAATTAGGATTTGAAGTAGAGGTTGTCGAATTATTCATTGTATTGTTTCATAGTTTAACTTTGTTTACCCTTTATTATCACGCTTGTTTCCATTGTCCAAACCCTTAATTAAATGCAAATAAACTTCGAACCGGGAAGCAAGTGTCGACTGCTTACACAAATTTTATGACAAATTTGCCTCGTGATCCAATTTATTGTCACACGGCAGAGTACACGTGCACGTGACCCCGACCACCCTGTGCACGTGACCCTGACAACCCTGTGCACGTGCCCCCCGACCACCCTAAAACTTGTGAAACAAGTCGAATTATCAATAATTGTTGAAAGTAGACAGAAATAATGACTCGTGGTTAATCAAACTAGATGGAAAATAATTTTTAACATTAGAAGCGTAACAACCAGATCGATATTAAGATAAAGGGAGAGCTGTTTAGTCTTCCAATAAGTTGTAATCATCTTCGTTATCTTCATCTGGATCATCCCTTTCATCATCCCCCCTTTTCTGAGCCTGGAACTCGTAATCATATGCCGCTCTTAGGAGTACCTTCATTTTGTCAGCTAAAGGTGCGACAGCTTTGAACGTTGCCTATAACTTGATTTCCAACCCACCACTTGGAATATTTTTGGTAGTCTAGCACTCTAGCAAATTCGTTGTTTTGAATTAGCATTAAATGTTTACGTGTATCAAATAACCATTATGACCCAATTTGTAGAAAATCTTCGAAAGAATGCATCGTTCACATTGTTTAGAATTATGAATAAATGACTGATGAAACTGATTCATGTTATTGACAGTTTTAATTAATTCAAGTTTTAATTTAACTGCTACTTTTACTTTGAGTCCTATTTCATTATGTAGAGATAGTCAATACCTAAGAAATTAAAAATTGGCCTATTTAAATCAACTTTGACAATAAGGATATATGACAAGAATTGGGCAAAAAGGCGAATTTTAGCCAAATGAAGTCGAAAAACCTACAGCAAGTGTCCCAATAGTCTTCTTTAGTGAATATAAGACAACGATTAAAATATGAAGTTATCGTCGACCTGAACAAGGCGATCAGTTGGAAAGGAAAAAACCGTTTGATTTCATTCTGATTGCGCTGGAGAAAAATGTATACTACATTTTTTATCTTTTTACAAACCCCCCATTTACAGATGGCGCGGAGCGGAGAGCAGTAAGACAGAAGCCGAAGAGGAACGATATAGATAGCAGGAGGGTCATTAGTATGGAATAAGGTGAATCTGAACGATGAGAAAAAAGCTGTCTGAAGTTTTTGGTGAGATAACGGAAACTGTCGTTCCGTGCGATTACTCGATAGTCGATAAGTTACCAAACTTTTACTAGCTGATTAGACGATATTTCTGCACTCGTGGATATTATTACAGCCTAGCTGTTTATACTTTTAGTTTACTACCATCCTTAACCCTCCGGCCTCCACTACTCGATATTTATGTTATTATGTTGTAAAATTATGATATCCCAGGTTTAAAGCTAATGGTACTGGTAGTTTTGCTTTTGGTATTTGAGACGGATTTGGGAACTAAAAACGTTTCTTTGAAAACCCTCTAAACAGGTAAACTGCATAGTTAGTGTGTCACTCAAATATGGGGGGGGGGGGGGGGGGGGGGGGGGGGGGGGGGCTACCATATTAAAGTATATTTAAATATAGGATTTTTTTCCGATTTTGACCATATCGCCTTGGAGGCCTAGCATCTACAATTTTTGCCGGCACAATATGGCTGTGAAAATGAATTTTATCGGATTCCAAAAAAGTTCTTTGCAAATATATTGAAATCTATTAGAGTTATTTCATTTTAATAAATAAAAAAAAAAGGGGGGTTTTTTTCCATAATTTTGGGCTAGTATATTTCTTAGATGTCAATTACGCGCCCTCCGTACACACGGCTACACTCAAGCACTGTACACACGCCTCCCATTGGGACATTACACATTCCACTGTAATTAGTGTTTTTGTTAGGAAGTTTCAAATGTGTGGTAGCTGGCACGTGCGCGGCGGCTCTAGTCATGCCATAATTGTATAGTCAAGCACAAATTCAAATATCAAATGTATCCGAATGTTTTATATAAAACACACTCACTTCAGCATATTTTTCTTATATTTTACGCGCTCCCGGGACGTGCCGATCAGCGATGGGGAGGGCGGGGGGGCGGTTTAATTCATCATAATGATTTAGATTACGCTAGTGTTATTAGTCACAATTGCTATACTATCCGTAAAATTGAATAACGTAGTGGGGAGTGGGCGAGGTGTAAGAATGGCCCAAATAGGATAACCTAATTACGTTAATATGTGAACTGTCCAAATCAATTCGAGACACAATACCGTGTCAAATAAACTCTTATTTAAGTACGTTACGTGAAATTGTCGCGTACAGACGGTAAAGTGAATCGACCCTGTAGACTTAGGTTACGCTACACTCTATCACCCTTCTATCGCTCACCCCTACTAAGAGAGAAAGAATACTTCGCCGGTTGAAGGACGGTCGTTGATATTTGGGTTACAATGTTTTATTTTTTCTTCACTTACTGGTAATTTCCGTAAAAAATTTAAAAAGAATTGTTCACTGTTAAGGACACCAGTTGATTTTACATCCAAAACGTGTTGGTATTTTCAAGATACCACCATTCCATAGACAACGTAAACATGGATCATTCAACGTCAATTAATACCAGCCACGCACTTTATCCACTGAATTTGTGTTTATGTTTGTTTGTATATTTTACAAAACCACTTTATATAGTATCAATCACTTTTCGACAAGTGGTACTCATGCAACTCATTCCGCACGTATACTGGAATATTATTAAGATAGCTTATAAATTCTTAATAGATTTCTAAACGCCACCTATTTTTAAGGAGGGTGATCTCCAATATGAAGATGATCTATTTCTGGCCCAGAAATTTGCGCGGAGTCAATCGTCTTGATTTTTCAGTCTTGGCTGCAGTTGTAGCTCTAAAAATCAGGTATACATTATTTTAAAAGAAAACTAATCCTTCCTTGGCTTAACCCTGGTTGTTAAAACTAAAAGCCGCCTTGCATATTAATCTTTGATAAAAAATGAATCTAGATTTGTTAAATGGTAATGTCATGATAGAAGTTGAACATTTTCCCCCTATTTTACAGTAGTAGTAGCTTATTTTTCTTTCCCTAGTGACGGTTTGAGGGGACACTGCATCTCACTGCTCAGTGTGAGACAAGGGGGCTATGAAGCAGTTTTCCCTCTCAAAGTCCACTGCACGTTGGCACAGTCGATCGAGTAAGCAGCAAAGATTAAAAGAGACTTACCTTGATGTCAGACGGATATAAATTTGACGAAAACAGACTCGGAGGGTTTAGTAAAGTAAACATAGACTGGCTTTGGGTCCTAGTACAAGAGGGAGGTGAACAAGATACTCGCAATCTGTACGACTAGTTACTCTCAGTCTAAAAGGACTAGGGACGAAGCAGACAAAAGTGAAGTAGATTCTCGACGACGGACCTAGCAGATAAAATAATAGACGTTGGATTTGTTACGACTCATCCAATATGGAGTTCACAAAGCGCATTGTAATTCTTCTTCCGCAGGTCCTCAATCGACAGATCCTCTGGATGGCCTGCAGACATCACGACCTGGAGCGGAGCTTGTAAGAGGATCTGCCTCAAGCAAACTGTTTCGGTGACACAATATCACTCGAAGTAAACCTTTTCAAAGATCCTTTATTACACACATCCGTCACTCACAACCCCCAAACCAGAACATTACAAGGAATTCCTAGAGCTTGCTAAACTAATCCATAGAGAAAGCATAGGATATGAAGAAAGGCTCGTTTCCAGTTACAAAGACCTGGGATGCTGACCACCATGCAGATGGTGGCTAAGTCCATTTACATTTAGATGGCTTTTCATAAACTAGATACCAATCACTGAACGAAGAAGAGACAGAAACGTGCAGAAGATGGCTCACTATGTTGTCTTCGTTTATATGAGAGCTTGGTTTTTTCAGCGCTCTTTTCTTATCCTTGAATCTCAGCCTCCGCCGGACACCCGTTTGTTACAGAGTCTTCAAAGGTAAAAGAGTGTGGACATAGTAGCAGCCATCACCACGGCAGTCTGAAGAGGCAAACAGGACTGACTTAAAAGCTCGTCCCACTATCTTGTTTTTGAAGAGCGAAGAGCTTCTCCTTGCAGCAAGAAGTAGGCCAACAAATCTTTGAGCCTTATGAACGTACAAATTATCTTAATGATACAAATTTATTTGGATATGTTTTCCTTTTAGAACTCTTTATAAATGACCAGATAGTATGACCCAAATAAGGATGTTAGGTATAATTTGTCTTAGTTCGTACGGTTAAGGGGTTTTTCAACATACGTTTACACTCTAATTTGGGTTTAGATTTGTTAATAGTCTCTAAGGACTACTTGAAGTAGTACGTGTTTAAAGTATGCTACGTGCAGTTTGAGCGAGTACTGGAGTGATCAATCATCTTCACATGTTTACTGTTTCAGTTTATTGTAGGGACCTTGTTGTAGAAACTCAGTACGGTGCTCCGCAGTTAATGTCATTCTGTATCATACGAAAATGCATAGTAGCCCTGAGTTTGATATCCCTCGTATCGGAATCTTATACTATCTAATCGATGAGTACCTGGGACCCCGTTTTAGGTTTTTCATACACGTATCAGTCATGAAATCAAGCATATTTATAAAAATCTAATATTAATATAACTACTGTGTTAGAGAACACAAAGCCCGGGGTCCCCGAGTAAGTTTTTAAAGCTGAAAATATATGATTGTTGATTTGTGTATTTGGTTATGTTTACTGGGGGGGGGTCTATAGCTCTGACTACTGAGCACTCTCGTGAAAGAGTATTTGTCAATAGTTTACGAATGACTCATTATTAACCGTTCTCTTTAAAATTATGTAATAAAATTATTAGAATATGATCTTTAAATTATGTAATAAAATGATTAAAATATGAAAGTTGACATAAATTCTGTGATAATGATATGTCTACCACCTTTTTCCACTTGATTGTATTTACCTTTAGACCTCCGGCTTTTGTGTTCTTTAACACGATTGATATATAATATGGTGGAATGACATTGGTCGCGTTTTTGGTGTGGAATGCTAGGCGAGTTGTCGTGTGATCATTAACAATTAAGTAATAGTAATACTAGTTATACCATCATGAAACCTTTGGTCCGTCAAAGTTCGGGATTGCAATTGCAATTGCAAATTGACCAAAACAAATGAGAAACTTCATAAAGTATCATCACGCTACCGCACTTGTAACTTACAACATGTCGCTTGTCGGCTTGTTGCCACTCTGTCACATACTGCTTTTAAAAGGTCTACCGATATGCGATTATCATTACAAAACATATATTTTGCGCGCTCAGCATTCCACGCGCAAAAACGCGCCCGTCAGAGAGACTTGCGCGTATTAGAGGGTTCAGTCTCACCAGGCTATGTTAATGAACATAATAGCCTGGGGTCCTCAGGTAAGCTTGTTTCAGAAGTTTAAAAATTTTACCCCCGGATGGTGAGTGCGCGCTATTGCAATTTCAAGGGCTTTAGTTTATGGTCAGAGCAAAGTATCATCCATACCATCAATATCCAACATCGAAAGCACATCCAATTTAATATGTTATACGATTGATTAGTTGATAACTTGTTTGATTTTAACATAGCCATGTGTCTACGCTTCACATAGCCATGTGTCTACGCTTCACATAGCCATGAGTCTACGCATACTGCGGTCGGGCGCTACTGCAAACGAGAGGGCTCTGGTTAAAGCAATGTCTACGCAATGTCTACTTTTGTTTTCCTTCAAAAGTTTTCCAAGTGATTTGTCTGTCACCGGGATCATTGTGAATACATTCTCGACTGTCTGTTAAACCATCAAAAACAAAACTGGATCAGGTGTACCAGGACATCTTTGAAGAAAATCCAGTTGCCAAGCTAAGGTTAGAAGGGTCGAAGTGGCTGCAGACAGATGCAAAAATAAAAAAAGTTGGAATGTCATAAATGAGATTACTGGCAGGAAGGCCAAGGAGGCAACTCAAATAAGGGGCAATGGAGCCGAAGATAGGAAGCAAAGTTGGCTTAGGCATTTCACGAATCTGTTAGGGAGTACACCTGATGTGGAAAACGAGCATCCTAGCATCGAGACTCAATTTGAAGGACTCAACATCAGTACAGAACCTTTTACTCTAGAGGAGGTTACAGCCACTAAACTCAGGATCAAAGAAGGTAAAGCACTAGATGTAAAGTCATATCTTGGCACTCAATGAGGATTTTAGAGGGGGCTAGACAGAGAAATCTACCGGCAGCTTTGGTGTTTGTTGATTTTGAGAAGCCCTTCTATTTACTTCACCGGGGAATTTTGCGAATACTTAAGGCTTATGGAATACCGGACAGTATTGTGTATATCATTAATCTACTCTATGTCAACACGAAGGGCAAAGATCCTGATACCATAAAGTCCCTGGGTAACAGCACAATAGAGCATGTGGAAGACTTCACTTACCTGGGTTCTAGAATCAGAGACAGTGAGAGTGATATCAGGGTTAGGAAAGGAAGAGCATGGGGAGCATGCCACACACTCAAAAAACTTTGGAATTCTAAGCTTAGGAGGTCTATCAAGATCAAGAAGAAGAGTGTTTACAGCACTAGTCAAGTCGGTGCTTTTTTACGGTTCCGAGACTTGGACTATGACGAAAAGGCTAGAGAAGATGGTTGATGGTTGCTATACGCGAATGTTAAGAATGGCCCTTAACATCAATCAATATCGAGACCATGTCAGCAACCACAGCCTGTACAGTGAACTTCCCAAAGTCAGCTCCAAGATAACCCAACGAAGGCTCAGACTTGCAGGTCATGCTCATCGACATCCGGAGCTGGCACTGAACAAACTGATCCTCTGGAGTCTGGAAGCCGAGTCATGGGCATACTAACAGGGGGCGACCTTACTTAACATTACTAGATAACCTAAAAGCAGATACTGGGCTGAAGTCAGTAGATGAGATAGCTAGACTGGAGGTCAGAAAGCTGTGGAGGACAGAAAAGCTGTGGAGAACACTACCCGCCTTAGGCTTAAGTCAAGTCAAGTATATCAAACATTAAAGAGCTTGGACATTATAATATCATATAGTCGCAAGCAAAGAGCACACAGCAGGCACAAATAAGTTTACTTTGTCACATACTCTTGATGATATGTACACTTGTTTGAAATTGTGCAAATATTGATATACCATCTTAAACACCCTATATTACTTACTGGATCAATCAACACTATTACAACCAGTCACATAAATTATTCTGTGGTAGTAATATGTGTTGTACTTTTTGTGGTAGACACTTCCAAGTGATACACTGTTAAAAACCCAGGTTTAGAAAATCCTGAATATTATAAATAAATAATATAATAACTTAAATATATAGCATCTTCTTCAAATAAAATTTGTTGAAATAATTTAGATGAAATAATTTAGCTCAATCGGTTAAAAAATCTGATGTAAAATCATTCATACAAAAGTTAAAAAGTGAATGTTTAAATGTGGTCAAAATGAAATCTACAAAAGTCTCAATGCGTACGAATATTGAAATTTGTTGCGCTTGCTACACGGTTTAAAACTCTGAGCATTCCGTATTTAAAACAAAAAATAACGTGTTTTTCTTCAAAACTCAAACGTGACAGAGAATCTAAATAACTTCACATTCGATCTGTATTATTTAACTGGCTTGATGTGCGGTTAGATTTAAACATTTAAAAATAAAACAACTGTCATAAAATGTGATAATGAAACGTGTTCTACGTTCCTCCCAGTTAGCGGGAACTTAGCCTATCTGGTGGTTTACAATTACATGCAAAGTTTGCTGGCAGAAGCAAATTAGGTTCTTGCATTTCAGGCTCAATATTAGGTTTCATAGTGCTACGGGTAATTTGTATGGCAAGCTCACGTGGTTTAAGTACAGGCTGTGCAGTGATCATAGGTTCAACGGCTGCCTTATGATCAGGCTATGCGGGTAGATTTGGATTATTACCAACTATAATCGAAGTTTCCGGCTCTGTACTCTCAGGTAAGCTAGCTGTCTTCTCTAAATCATATCAGTAGCTGTAGAACTCTGCTCATCTCTTATCTCGAGCTCAGCTCTCTGTGTATCCGTATCTGTCTGTTGCGACGGCTCTGACACAACAGATCGGCTCTGACACAACAGATCTCTAAAAATCAAGGTCTAAGATTTTCAAAATCGAATTAAAAATCTTTAAAGGCATATCTCAAAATTCTGGCTCTAGAGTTCTCTTCTAACTGATCCTAAGGGGGCCGGGGGGGGGATCATGTTTTTTGTCCATTCGGTACCCTATATTTTCAAAACGGACAAAAAATAGAGCGACAAAAACGGACAAAAAATAACAAAAATGGAAATAACATTTAGATGCTTCCTCCTCTTCCTCCTCCTCCTCCTCTTCCTCTTCCTCTTCCTCCTCCTCCTCCTCCTCCTTCTCGTCCTCCTCCTCTTCCTCCTCAGTCTTCCTCCTCCTCCTGGGTTCTCCTCCTGGGTTCTCCTCCTGGGTCCTCCTCCTCATGGGTCCTCCTCCTCATCTTCCTCCTTCTCTTCCTCAGTCCTTCTCCTCCTCCTTCTCCTCAGTCTTCCTCGTCCTCCCTCTCAGTCCTCCTCCTCAGTCATCCTCTTCAGGCATCCTCCTCAGTCCTCCTCAGTCCTCCTACTCCTCCTCCCCTCCTCCTCAGTCCTCCTCCTCAGTCCTCCTCCTCTTCATCCTCCTCCTCCTCCTCCTCCTCCTCCTCTTCCTCCTGACTCCTCAGTCCTCAGTCCTCCTCCTCAGTCCTCTTCCTCATCCTTCTCCTTAGTTCTCCTCCTCCCCAGTCCTCTTCAATCCTCCTCCTCCTCAGTCCTCCCCCAGTCCCCCTCCTTCTCCTCCTATTCAGTCCTCCTCCTCCCCAGTTCTCCTCAGTCCTCCTCCTTCTAAGTAGTCCTCAGTCCTCCTCCTCCTCCTCCTCCTCCTTCTCCTCCTCCTCCCTCTCAGTCATCCTCCTCAGCCATCCTCCTCAGTCCTCCTCAGTCCTCATCCTCCTTCTCAGTCCTCCTCCTCATCCTTCTCCTTAGTCCTCCTCCTCCTCAGTCCTCCTCAGTCCTCCTCCTCAGTCCTCCCCCAGTCCCCCTCCTCCTCCTCCTATTCAGTTCTCCTGGGTCATCCTCCTTCTCAGTCCTCCTCCTCCTGGGTCCTCCTCCTCCTCCTGGGTCATCCTGATCCTCCTCAGTCCTCTTTCTCCCCCCTCCTCAGTCCTCCTCCTACTCCTACTCCTCAGTCCTCCTCCTCATCAGTCCTCCTCCTCAGTCATCCTCCTCCTGGGTCCTCCTCCTCCTCTTCATAAGTCCTCCTCCTCCTTCTCCTCAGTCTTCCTCCTCCTCCAAAAAATGTGTAGACTATTTTTAGTACCTAATTGAGGATTAAAAATTTGAGAAAGGACCATGGTCATTAACCGGGCTACTCATTTCTGCAGATAGCCTGTTACAAATTGTGGAGAAAATTTAAATCAAAAGTTATAATTTTTGTCCGTTTTTGTCTGTTCGGTACCCTATTTTCTGAAAACGGACAAAATCGAACGGACAAAAACGGACAAAAAATAACATGATCCCCCCCCCCCCCTCCTAAGAACATCCTGAAAGTTTGAGGGTGATTGCTAAAAAATATAGGAGAAGATAGATTTTTAGACTCGATTTTCAGAACGCCCGATTGAAAATCGCTCGCGCAATACAATTACGCATAAGCGCTGACCTTTGACCGGCAATAATTTCGGCTAGGAACAATATTTTTCCATGGGACCAAAAGCAGCTGATAGATATCACTCCCCTCTATCAGAAACAACTATAAAGTCGATTTCGAGAGAATTTTGATCAAGACCCCCCCGGCCCTCTTAACTCAGCGTCAATCAAAGGTTTGTCATCACCGAAGTAGTGCACGCTGTATCTAGAGGTTTCATTTCAAACTCCTCTGTTAACTCGTCATCAAACTCTCTTGTCTCTGCCGATGTGTCTAAAGGCAGTGGGAAACGGGAACACCGATCAGCATTACAATGTTTACCAGTGGGTTGAAACTGGATCTTGTAAGTGTAACCGATCTTGTAAGTGTAACCGCTCAGGAACAATGACCATCGTTGTAAACGACCTGCCACCATGCTAGGAATTCCACGGCTAGGGTGAAAAATAGATTGCAGCAGCTTGTGGTCTGTAACTAGGGTAAATGGTCGTCCAAAAAGATAACGGTGCAGTCTCTTAGTCGC